>NC_140968.1:19267311-19437311 GCF_056783735.1 Eptatretus burgeri
TATATATATATATATATATATATATATATATATATATATACACACAAAACGGGAAAAACAGTTCAACATGAGGCACATTTATTCCGCGGCACACGGATAGCACACATATACAATTACAACAATTATGCACCAAAAGCAATTGCAACAAAAGAAACACAATGCAGAGATACTACCGACTACGCGAGCACACGGCAACACTTACACAGTTTTACTTTACAGACGGCGCCGACAACACATATACTCAAAAGCAATAGATCTGTGGAATTGAAAGTTAAATCTTGAAGGTTTTTTGAAATATTATGCACATGAGCCAAGTTACTGAGATGGTTGCCATGGAAAAATAATTCAGCCAATCACAGTCTTGATCTAATCAGGTTGAGATGATGCCATGAGGAAAAGATAACTGCAATACGAAAACTCAATGTTCAACTGTTTTTGAAATATTGCGTATATTCACAAAAGCACACGGATGGATAATATAATCGGTCGGTCGGTCAGACGGAGCTCATTTTAATGTCCCCGGCTTCCAACCTTGTTGGAGGGGCAGGAGACAAAGAACAAATGAACTTGATCTGCTACTCAATGTGTTCTGTGTTCTGGAGACAAACTTGATCTACTGATCTCAAGATTTTGTGGTTTGTGATAATTGTGGGTTCAGATCTTAGCTGGGCCTGTTCCTGCATTCTGGTGCATCTGAACACGGAAACACAACGGTGTATTTGATTTTAATGTGTTTAATGTCGCAAATGTTTGATTTCAATGTTTAATATCAAATGTGTTTGATGTCGAATGTGTTTGATTTTTATCATGAGTTTCTCGAGTTAACCGTTCACATCTCATTTTGAGAATTAATTGTATTTCATTCTGTCGCCGCTTTTCAAACTAGTTGTGTCTCATGTTTCATTTTGAAATAATTATTCATATTTTATTTTCAGTTTTATCATTCCACATCCGTTCAATCACACGTCCATCGTTTTTCTCGTTCATCCATCTGTGAACATCTGAATTTGTGAAAACAATTGTTTCATTCCGTACAAACTCAAATCGAAGAACTGCTTCTGATGTATTCAGAATTTCATGTTTTCGTTTTCTTTGTTGAAGAGTGACCCACGGTCGACTTGGTGTCCGGTGATCTTCGGCAGAAGAACATTGTTGTGTTGGAATGTCACAGACGTGGAACAAGGTGAGACCTGACACCATCCTTGTAATGGTATTTTTGCACATCTCCATCACCGAAGGTGGATACAGGTTATGTTTTCACCTGTTTGGCTGTCTGTCGGTGAGCATGATATCTCAAAAAAGTTTTGGATGGATTCGGACGAAACTTGGTCGTTGAGTTTGGTGGGTGACCAGAACAAGCGAGTTAAATGTTGCTTTAGGTCGGGATGCAGATATGGCCTATCAGTGGGATCATCATTGTCATCATCAGCTATGTTCAGTCCACTGCTGTATGAAAGCCTCAGCTTGTTGACGCCATGCTGCTCTGTTTTTTGTTTTGTTGTTCCAATTGCCTCTTCCGCAGTATTTGTCAATTTCATCCCTCCATATTAAACGTGGCTTTCCCCTTTTCCTGTTGCCATCCATAGGTGTCCATGTTGTTACTGTTGTTGTACACCTGTTATCAGACATTCTGCTAACATGTACTACCCATTTTTATTTCCTAAGTTTGATTATTTTCAAGATATCCTGAGTTTTGGTTTGTTCACTGACCCATTTATGTCTTTCTATCTTTGTTTGTAATACCTAACATACTCGTATTTTGTTTCATACTGTGTTGTGCTGCTGTTAAATTTTTCTCCATTTTTGTTAACACCCAGGTCTCTGCACGATAGACGATAGTTGGAATAATACACTGATTGAAAACTTTGCTTTTCAGACATATTGCTAATATCTCATGATGTTACTGAGTCTTCCATATCGTCTCCATCCAAGTTTGACTTTTCTATTTTTTATTAACCTCCGCCATCTTCAAAGATGGATGGAGGTTACTGTTTTCACCGCTTTCTGTTTGTTTGTGAACAGTATTACGGAAAAACTCCTCGACGGATTTCGACGAAACTTGGTGGGGGGTTAGGTATGGTCCAAGGATCATGCCAATAAATTTTGGACTTGGTCCCCCCCCCCCCCAAAAAAAATTGTTAGAGAAAATTTTTTTTTTTTTGCATTTCTACATGTTCTAAGTGATTTCCAACCCCCCCCCAAAAAAATTGTTACCCCCCCAAAAAAAATTTAGAGAAATTTTTTTTTGCATTTCTACATGTTTTAAGTGATTTCCAACCCCCCCCCCAAAAAAAATTGTTACCCCCACCCAAAAAAAAATTGTTAGAGAAAAAATTTTTTTTTTTGCATTTCTACATATTTTAAGTGACTTCCAACCCCCCCCAAAAAATTGTTTGAGAAAAAAATGTATTTTTTTGCATTTTTACATGTTTTAAGTGATTTCCAACCACCCCCCCCCCCCAAAAAAAATTGTTACCCCCCCCACAAAAAAAGAAAAAACTTTTTTTTTGCATTTCTACATGTTGTAAGTGATTTCCACCCCCAAAAAATATTGTTAGAGAAAAAAAAAATTTGCAACTTTTTTTTCAACAAAATTTCGATTTTTTTTTTTGCATTTTTACATGTTTTAAGTGATTTCCAACCACCCCCCCCACCCCCCCCCAAAAAAAAAAATGGAGAAAAGAACTATAACTCTGTCAGCACTGTTGACATCATATTTAACGAATAAGATACAAGGTTCACTTGAGTGACCCAGCAGTATTGGCGGCGGAGGTTTTGCACTCTCCCGAGTGCTCCCCCTCTAGTTTATTTCTTGTTCTTGATTATTTTCCTTGAGGCGAAACCTTTGTCCCAGGTACATGTATTCTTATACTTCTTCCTTTTGGTTTCCTTTTATTATTATTTCTCCATGAGGTACAAGGGGATTCGTTAGTACTTTGGTTTTTGGCATGCTCCTCTTCAGGCCACACTTCATGCTCGTTTAAGAGAGTTCCTTGACCATGATTTCAATTTTCTCTAAGCTTTTATATTTAACAACAATGTTGTCTGCAAATCTTAGATGGTTGAACTCTTTGCCATTAATGTTGACACCCTTATCTTCCCACTGAAGTGATCAAAATATATACTCCAGACAAGCAGTTAATAATTCAGGCGAGATCGTGTCACCTTGTCTTACTCCTTGCTGATGTAGATCTTTCCACATGCTTTGTGCATCATCACTGTAGTTGTACAATCTGTGTAAATACATTTTACTAATTCAATGTAATTATTTTCCATTCCTTGTTACCCTGCTCAGATGAAGCAAAAAGTGGGGTTAAGCAATTGGTTCATGTCCATCCGTTCGGCCGTCCGTCTGTCTGTCTGTCTCACTGTCTGTCTGTCTTACCAGTTTATGATTCAGAAGCAACTTATTGCAATTGAATGTTATATTTTGAAAACGAATTTTGAACATGAATAGGAAGACAAGTCTTGTGTTTTACCAGACCTTGGCTCAGAATTCGTCCCGATCACACCATGCGTAGAGAGAGAGAGAGTCGTGAGATAAGGTTTCTACTCTGTCTGCCTGTCTCTCAGTCAAAAAAATTGAAAATCATTCCAAACAGGAAACTTACTGTTTTAAAGGACATTATAATGGATACAAACAACAATCAGGAATAACTAATGTAACATGTTAAATTGGGTGATGTTATAAGACACTGCTGTAAATGGCGGTATAACCCAGAAATAATTTATTGATATGACTTTTACAATCTTTATTTTATTTAAATTTAATTATGTACTTGAAGACTGTAGTACACAAATCGTCTGTCATCATACTTCCAAGAACCTCCAGTTTTGCTGGTACTTCAATTTAAATAAAGGTTCAACATGGTGGTGTACAAGGGTGCTGTTCGAGACTGCTCTTGGACTACTTCAACAGCACTAAACTCATAGATTTTTTTTAACGATTGTTAAAATCATTATTTTATTGAGATTGAAGTAGCACTGCACAGGGTATTCTGTTCTATGAACTCTGTAGTTGATGTAATGCATCCACCTTGAATGTGCTTCCATAGAGTCTAAAGTATATTTATATATATATATATATATATATATATATATATATATATATATATATATATATATATATATATATATATATATATATATATATATATACATATATTTAAAAGTCGACTGATTGTTTAGCAAGCTGGACTGTGGTGGTGTCATCTCCTTCCACAGTTGTGTTTATTAATAATGTTGCGGTTCTGGGAACCACATTCCTCCAAAGCAATAGCACTTACCATACAGCGGTCCCTAGACAGTTGTTCCATTAATGTACGTTCAGACAGACCCTTCCCTTTTGTCTAGCGGGACAATGCATTGTGTAAACTTCATCGCTAGGTCTGATTAAATCTCTGGACTCATTCCTATTCTTTTTTCTACTCTTCTACTCTTATTCCTGAGATAAATCCCAGCCACGTGCACCCTTTGCTGTGAGATGGGTCCTCAACAACGGCCAAGCAAGGGGGGCCACGAAGCACACCCAGGTTCGATCCCGTTCCAGATACCAATTTTTTTCAGGCTTCATCCCACTCCCGACACCAAAACTGTTGCGGGCCGGGGGTCGCATGAGAAGACCAATGTGGGGGGAAGCTATCTCAGGATCCCACCAGACTCCCCTGAATTGCAGGCTGTCACACATGGATAATTCCGTGATGCGGCGGGTCATTAACCGACCATGAATGCCAATAACTCAACCACGTGACCTAGGGTCCTCCCGTCTATGGGTTAATAGGGTTACCTAATTAATCACGTGGCCTAATTACTGGGGAGCACGCCCTCGGTACGCCTTGTCTGAACCGGATCACTTTACCGGATCAGATGCAGCCGAGTGCCACTGTCAGGACGTACCGGCTAAAAGGAACGGATCGTTGGGAATAAAGTCCTGGCTAAGTTAGGATAAGGACCATGCTGGATCAATGAAAGAACAGACAAAAATGATTCTGGGAACATTTCTACAAAGGGATTTATTAACAGGCATGAGAGGAAAGGTATGTGTCTCTGTGAATATAGTTTATTGTTGTCTGTAGCAGGAATAGGAAGAAATGTGAGAGGTGCGGCAATATACAAGCAACTTACAAAAGCAGACACAGAACAGAGTTATCCCGATATAATTCTTCTACAATCTTAACTTAAGCGAGGACAGGTGCCAGGACACACACACACACACACACACACACACACACACACACACACACACACACACACACACACACACACACACACACACACACACACACACACACACACACACCGATGAAGAGGGATTAATGAAGAGAAAAAGGAGAGAAGATGAAGCGAACGGTCTCTCAATAGCTTGCACGATTATCCGACCGTGCCACCAGTACGATTTGTGGGGGCGGGGGGAGGATGCACCGCTGGGCGATACCTCCCTGGCAGCTGCCGCATCGTCTCTTGCTTTGTGGAACTTCGTGCAACTAGCATCAGTTCAGAGAATGAGACGTGACCATCAGGCATGAAGGGAGTCTTGGGTAGAGACAAAAACCAATGGGTGGAGAGAGGTTGGAGTCCGAAGCATGTGGGTGGAGAAGAGCGGCAAGGAGAAGGCAGAGTCAACATGTAAATTAGTAAAGAAGGGCGGAGAAGGGTGGCGAGGTGGTGAAGAAGGTGGAGTCAGCAGGCAAATTGGTAAAGAAGGACTCATTCCTTATCAGGAGCCAGCATTATAATGGGTAGGTTGTCGATCCCAAGCCAGACAGAATGAGCTGACAGGAATGAAGACAGGAACGATGGGCAGAAACGACACTTGAATGACTCAGGAATGATGATGACTCTCACTGCCCCACGACCCGTCCTTTCATAGATCAGGTGGTGCGGGGCGGCGGCGACGACCCGAAGTGATGTGTCATCACCCAAATCGGGTGCTCTGGTAGGGCCCCGGACAGCACATGGGCTGGCCGCCATGACCGGAAGCGGCTCCACTTCACTTCCGGCCAGATGGTTACAAGCTGCGGAATCGTCTCGCTCCAAGCACCGTGACATGAATCGTCTTGCACCGAACCCCGTGATATGAATCACCTTGCACTGAACTCAGTGATATGAATCGCCTTGCACCGACCCCCGTGCCCCGCCCCGGCGACCCGCGGTTGGTGCTGGTCAATGTACCTGCTCCCTGTTGCACCACATGGCCCGAGCGATCCGGCCACACAGCATGGCTCTGCCCGGTAGCAGCTGCATCGAGGCGGAGGTGCGGAAGGATGTCTGCTGTCCACAGGAGACATTTGTGGCTGTCGTGGTGAGCGAAGACTGACGGTAAGACGTTATTGTAACCCCATGCGCAGACCTGACCAAAGATGTGTGTTATTCATGCCCCATTCTGTACGATGATAAAGTATCACGGGCTGCACGCGACTCCGCCATTGTACACGTAATCAGCACGCAGGTCCGCCCGCCATCAAGCATGCCCCGTACAGTGCATGCGGGTCCGCCATTGTACATGTGGTTAGCACGCGGGTCCACCTGCCATCAAGCATGCCCCGTACAGTGCGAGCGGGTCCGCCATTGTACACGTGGTCAGCAGCAGGTCCGACTGCCATCAAGCATGCCCCGTACAGTGAGTGGGTCCGCCATTGTACAGGTGGTCAGTACGCAGGTCAGCCCGCCATCAAGCATGCCCCGTACAGTGTGTGCGGGTCCGCCATTGTACAAGTGGTCAGCACGCGGGTCCGCCAGCCATCAAACATGCCCCGTACAGTGCGCAGGTCCGCCATTGTACAAGTGGTTAGCACGCTGGTCCCCCCACCATCGAGCATGGTGTTTGTGGTTATCAGAGGCGGTGGAAAGCATGATGCCAGCCCTGATCTGTGTCAGGGAATTGAGGGAAAGGATTGGATATAATTATTAGACGGAGATTTGGAAATGGGTTGGAAAGGGCATGACCGCATGTGCTTTGCAAGTTGCCAGCATTTAGGGTGCCATTTCTTCCATCTCCTCGGTACGTGTTCCGTGCAGCGTGGGCGTCGTGTTGGGTGCACTTTCTTTCCAGTGGATGGAAATTACCGCTGCACATGCATTTGGTGTTTTTTTCTCAACACTGCTCGCCGATTGTTTCATATCATAATTCCCGAGTGGTGGGGGTTTTATTGTGAACTTGAAGGAGCTTCAAGGTTCCCTTCCAAGGAACTTCAACGCAGGATGGCAGGAAGCCCATCAAGCGCGTGCAATTGTTGCCAACTCAAAGTTGTTCGTCCATTGTCTATCCTTTTTAAATAGCAAGGAAGCAGCACGTACCATTTTTAGTCTTTGATGTGGCTCAGCCGAGGTCGGGTGAGAGTGGATACTCCAACCACTTCACCACCATCGCTTGCTTCCATTCCACCATGGTTCCTCCAACCCGGTCAACATAGCTGCACTGTTTGTTGTTTGGCTTTGAAGACACTCTTGTATGCATCCCCTGTAAAGTGCTGCCTCATGTGGTTTGCCACTGGCAACATTTTCCAAAATACATTCGAGGTTTTTCAAACTATTATAGCCTGCCCTTGATCATCACTTGTGCCAAGTCGAACGATTATTTATTATACATTTGGTATAATAATACTCTTTGGCTGTTTCGAGATACAGCAGAGCCATTACATAGAGAAATTCTCCCTCATGGTTTAAGATTGGGTCAGAATGGCAGAGCTCATCTCTTTACTGCTACCCATCTCACAATGATACTTACCCAAAGGCATGTCCATCCACCAATCCATTCGGACCATACTCTGTGTATAGCGTTGGTGCTGCCAATGCAGTCTCCTTGTCTATTGAGCACAATCCTGGATGGGTCGCCACTCCGACACAGGATACCAGCATGCTGGCTCTCATTTTGCCGACCTGAGAAGGATGACAGGCAGAGTCAACCACACCTGGTATTAATTCAACAGTCGAGCTGGATTTGAACTCAGGACCCTAGGATCCCAAGCCCACCACCCTCACCATTAAGCCAGCACCAGGCATAAAGGCACGTACAGTGCTGGCAATGCACTCTTATGGCAAGGATTGCACTAGGTGGTTTGCCTTTGCCTCCACTGCTGCAGTCAGGGCAATAATTTAGAACTTTTTTCAAGGTGTTAGTGACAACTCGATATTCTACGATTCGTAAAAGACAACGTGGGATATTTAACGTCCACCATGCAACTCCTGCTGGCAGAAAGGGACACCCGGCTTAACGTCCATCCGAGGGACGGCGCACTTTGTGATGTAACGCCATGCCAACAAGCACCAATCCGACAGTGTGTAGTCAGGTAGGAATCGAACCCAGAATAGGAAACATCCTGTTGGACTGACGATTCGTAACATATGCACACTCAAAACAGCTGAATATATATTTATTTTAATCAGAGTAGCAACAGAGATACCCTGGTGCTCAGTGGCTGACATATTCTAGATATGCCATGAGAATGCAGGGACTTGGACAATTTTGTCGCCATTTTGGTGTCATTCCAAAAGAGAAGCCTCTATTTGCAATTTCATGCCAATGACACGGGCTTTTGTAGACTCCAAATGTTTTCCCTCAGGATATTCACCTTCGGGTAGACTGGAGCACTCCATAGGTGTCAACGACACTTTTAGATGTCACCATAGCAACGTGTAAACATTTGTTTTCAGGGCAATTCTTTCTGCTTTTATATCCACACATCGATTTCCACAAAGAGTCTGACACAACTTTCCTGCAAATTACACACGGCGGATGTTTTGTTGAATGAGGAATCTCAGTGTAATCAAACTGTCTGACATTGAGGAGTCTACAAAGTAAAATACGTGTAACAAAACCTATGGCTGTATAGACAAAGTATGATGGAGAACACATAATAAATCCGAGTGAAACTCTCAAATTTTGAAATGAGCCAAGCCAATCCCCCACCCTTTTCCTCCCAATGTTAAAATGAACAGAACCAATCCCCTTTTCTCCGAAATGTTGAAACAAGCCGAGCCAATCCCCCACCCTTTTTCTCTCAATGTTAAAATGAACAGAACCAATCCCCTTTTCTCCCAAATGTTGAAACAAGCTGACCAATCCCCCACCCTTTTTCTCTCAATGTTAAAATGAACAGAACCAATCCCCTTTTCTCCCAAATGTTGAAACAACCTGAGCCAACCCCCAGCCCCTTTTCTCCCAAATGTTGAAACAAGCCGAGCCAATCCCCCACCCTTTTTCTCTCAATGTTAAAATGAGCAGAACCAATCCCCTTTTCTCCCAAATGTTGAAACAAGCCGAGCCAATCCCCCACCCTTTTTCTCTCAATGTTAAAATGAGCAGAACCAATCCCCTTTTCTCCCAAATGTTGAAACAAGCCGAGCCAATCCCCCACCCTTTTTCTCTCAATGTTAAAATGAGCAGAACCAATCCCCTTTTCTCCCAAATGTTGAAACAAGCCGAGTCAATCCCCCACCCTTTTTCTCTCAATGTTAAAATGAACAGAACCAATCCCCTTTTCTCCCAAATGTTGAAACAAGCTGAGCCAATCCCCCACCCTTTTTCTCCCAATGTTAAAATGAGCAGAACCAATCCCCTTTTCTCCCAAATGTTGAAACAAGCTGAGCCAATAACCCACCCTTTTTCTCCCAATGTTAAAATGAGCAGAACCAATCCCCTTTTCTCCCAAATGTTGAAACAACCTGAGCCAACCCCCAGCCCCTTTTCTCCCAAATGTTGAAACTAGCCAAGAACAATCCCCTTTTCTCCCAAATGTTGAAACAAGCCGAGCCAATTCCCTGCCCCTTTTCTCCCAATGTTAAAATGAGCCGAACCAATCTCCTTTTCTCCCAAATGTTGAAACAAGTCAAGCCAACCCCCTGCCCCTTTTCTCCCAAATGTTGAAACAAGCCGAGCCAATCCTCAGCCCCTTTTCTCACAAATGTTGAAACAAGTCGAGCCAACCCCCAGCCCCTTTTTCTCCCAAATGTTGAAACAAGCCGAGCCAATCCCATTTTCTCCCAAATGTTGAAACAAGCCGAACCAATTCCCTGCCCCTTTACTCCCAATGTTAAATTGAGCCGAACAAATCTCCTTTTCTCCCAAATGTTGAAACAAGTCGAGCCAACCCCCTGCCCCTTTTCTCCCAAATGTTGGAACAAGTCGAGCCAACCCCCAGCCCCTTTTCTCCCAAATGTTGAAACAAGCCGAGCCAATTCCCTGCCCCTTTTCTCCCAATGTTAAAATGAGCCGAACCAATCTCCTTTTCTCCCAAATGTTGAAACAAGGCGAGCCAACCCCCTGCTCCTTTTCTCCCAAATGTTGAAACAAGCTGAGCCAATCCCCTGCCCCTTTTCTCCCAATGTTAAAATGAGCCGAACCAATCCCCTTTTCTCCCAAATGTTGAAACAAGCTGAGCCAACCCCCTGCCCCTTTTCTGCTTGTATGATCCTACCGAAGTAACCAGCATCTGTTTTCTTGAAGGCAAGTCTGGTGTCTTATGTCTAGCTCTTTATGTATGTGTGTGATTTGTGTTAGTTTCTCCATGAGGCTTATAACATTGGAAATTAAATTCAAATCCAATCAGTACTTCCAGCAGACATTCTTAACAGTGGGGATTCGAGGAGGTGGCACACACATCAAGAGTAAGTCATGTGATGATTTTTATGTTTTTGGAGGGTTCTGTTTGAAAGGTTTCGCTGTGCATCAAAAAAATTGGATCAAATTTCCATGCTTTACTTGTCTGCACAATACATTTATTATAAACAGTGTATTTGATATGTTCCCCCATGTATTTACCATGCAGACATCCTGGGAATTACAAGGAAGTAGTCTCCCTGTATTCCCCTTGGCTCTATCCACCGAAACTAATTATCGTCAATGTGGAGGGCAAATTGAACACTGGAGCTATTCTATTCACATGCTTTAAAAGCAGAGGAATGAATGAAAAATTAAGTCATAGGGGACCTCGCTGTATATGGTACTGCACCGGTACCACCCCACCCCCTCTCCCACAGCATCACTGACCAGTTTTTGCATCACATTTCCATATTTTGGGGCAAGCCTGATGTAGACCTACACTTGGGTGTGTCTACAGCGAAGTGATGGGATTTATGTGTAGTGAAGCTGGCATAAACGCTCTAATTTAACAGCTGTTGCCTTATACCATGCCGTTGCGCTCACTTATTGATAATTGCAATCACATTTTTTAAAGTAAATACCAACATGATCTCGATGTGCTCCGAATTAAATTCTGGGTCAGAATTTTCTTTTTCCATTGACCACTAATTAAGGAACTTCTTTGAAACCCATGCTTCCGATTCCAGAAACACCACTGAACTTTAAATTCCAAACAGCCAAGTATGAGTATGATTATCCTTTAGCAAAGAATCCCTCTTACTTGTCCCATCGCACCCCCACCCCGTTTCCTCACTCCCCCCTCCTCTCATCTTGTGGCAAGTTCATCTGCCTCCCCAGTCACGGCTCTTCGGGAAGAGATGGATAGGAATCCGTGTGAATTGAATCAAATCCTCCAGGGGCCTTCAGACAAACGCCATTAGTGAAGGCGCACACATAGAGCCTGGCTGTGGAGGGTAGGCATTCCCTCTGCAACTGTTCTCGTTGCCATTGTTACAAACACCGCCCCATGCTGTTTTGTATGAGAGATTGTGATGAAATGAGCTTTCATTGTAAGTAAACAATCGCATGATGTTCTGTAGTGCTTGGAAATCACCCCCCGTTGTCCATGTTCACGTTCTCTTGTTCTGTCCGGTATCATCCACATAATCTAATATATAAAGCTCATTCTAACTACTCACTGACTGACTGACTCACATTCATGTTCCATACCTTCCAGGTGGCATAGAAAGCTGAAATTTTGCGTGCCGATGGACATCAAAGCCGATACACCAGAAAAATAAATTACAGAACCATTGGAAAGCGTCCGTAAATGAAAATATAAATAAATGAAAAAACAAAAAACAAGAAGAAGACGGCGTGCAGAGCACGATACTTGCAAAATCCATAAAACAAATTTGACCTTAACAATAATTGGTCGTTGAATTCAATGACCAAATATGCATATCCTCTACAAATTTTAAGTCAATCATACGAAAATTGACAATTTTAGAAATTTGGCCTCCGTTGTCCTTTTTGGCCGATGTTAACCTCAAAAAGAATTGGTGCTTGAATTCAGTGACCTGATATGTAAATAGTCTTCAATTTTCAAATCAATTGGATGAAAATTGAGGATTTTAGAAATACCACCTTAGTTGTTGACCTTGCGCCTATGTTGACATTTTGGCCAATGTTGACCTCAAAAATAATTGGCTGGTTGAATTCAATGACCTGAAATATAAATCCTCTTCAAATTTCAAGTCAATCAGATGAAAAATGAGCATTTAGAAATCTCAACTATGTTGTTGACCTTTGGCCTATGTTGACCTTTTGACCTCAAAGACAAGAGGCTTCATGCCTATGAGAAAGTCTACCATGTGGTGAAGTTTCGTGAAGATCGGTATAAAATTGTAACCTTTTATGCGATTGACAAACAAACAGACAAACAGGCAGAGAGACAGACAGAACAATAAACCAATATCATCCGCAGGGTGACCCGTATCTTGCCAAAAGGTGACCACGTGTGACTTCTTCAAGGTCACACTGAGGTGAACAGAGCTGCTATCCACCAGGAGTGACTCCTTGAGGAATATCTGCCTACAAGAGATTACGATGAGAATCGTTCTACAGAGTAACCATGAAAAATATGTTTGCCTCATAACGCCACCAAATGACGTCATAATGTCTCAAGCTTGACATATCTAGAAAGCACTCATCGAGGTGTTCAATTTGAGGTACTACACGATATGGTTCCTAAAACTTAAAAATTTGACCTTGGGGTCAAATATGTTTGACCTTAGGTGCTAACCATGAAGGTCAAGGACAATCGCCACCAAAAACTAATCAGCTGAGCACCAGACCATATACTACATTCCCATAAAGTTTGGAGACGATTCGATTAAAATTACTAAAAAAATAAGGGTTTCGTCGACTCCCCTGATTTGCGACAAAGTGACCTTGACCTTTGACCTTCAAAATTTTATGCGCTGAAAGGGACCTCTATAGGCCTCTGATATGCGAAGTTACAAAAATTTCCAATGATAACTGTGCTCTGCAGAGTGATTTATACGTGATTACAGACAAAAAAAAAACAAAAACATATGAAGGTCAAGGCCAATCGCCACCAAAAATTGATCAGCTGAGCACCAGACCATGAACTATATTCCCATGACGTTTGGAGACGATCCGATCAAAATTACTCAAAAAAAATAAGGGTTTCGTCGACTCCCCTGATTTGCGACAAAGTGACCTTGACCTTTGACCTTGACCTTCAAAATTTTGTGCTCTGAAAGGGACCTCTATGGGCCTCTGATATGCGAAGTTACAAAAATTTCCAATGATAACTGTGCTCTGCAGAATTTTTTATACGTGATTACAGACAAACAAACAAACAAACAAAAAAAAACAAAAACAAAAAAAACATACAAGCTGACTAACATATCTTGCAAAAACTTCGTTTTGGCAAGATAACAAATTCGAATGACCAATATACTTGAAAAATCTTTGATTTAGCAAGTAATATATGCATGTAAGTGACCCAAAACAATGGGGGAAGCACATCGATTCTGTGTGCCGACGGACATCAAAGATGATGCACCGGAAAAAAAAAAATCACAGAACCATCGGAAAAGGTCTGTAATTGAAAATATAAATAAATGAAAAAAAAAATGAAAATAAAAAAATGCAGGTGAACAATCCGAGACAATGGGGAAGCACGGTTTGTTATTGTGTATGCATACCCCGCTAGTAAACATAATCTGGACACCAAACCGAGAAGGGCTGGATGGAAGGAGTGGGAAAACTGAATTACATGTGATATTTGATCATTTTCATGTTATTAGGGCAGGAAACTTCCCCACTTCAATAACTTTAGTGTTTCTGCAACCTCCGTCCACTTGAATATGCTTTTTTGAATGGACGTGTGAAGAAATAAAAACAATTAAGAAAATTATTTTACGGAGGAAGATAACGGATAACAAAAACTCCTCCATGTCAATCTTCGATGTTTGGGTTGAAAGACGAAGGATTACGAACGATCCAAAATGCATATTACAGCCACAATAATAGATGGAGCACACACATTAAATCCCAACCATTCTAAGAAAAAGAAAGATGTATATCTTCTATATTATATTAGCGAACACCGTGAGCTTCATACTTAACACGTGAGAGAATAGGAAACAACAACAACAACAACAACAACACAATTCCCCTGGCTATTTGGAATCCGTGTCGTTGGCAATGACCCTTTTGCTTCCGTTTTTTTTTGTTTCCGGTTTTTGTCATGGGGAATGATGCACGCCGGGAGATCATGACCGGAAGTGTTTATTTATTTCTTCAATTTTTTTTCCCCAAAGTTAATTTTATACTTCCGAAAGTGTTTTTTTTTTCATGACAGGAAGTGTTTATTTTGTATTTAACATTATCGGGAGTGATTTTGAAACTCTTTCCGGATCTTATATTTTCTTTTATTCTTGACCAGAAGTGATTATTTATTTATTTATTTATTCATTATTTTTTTCCCAAAGTTAATTTTAATAAAGATATCTCCCGCATCATCAAAAAATAATTTTTAATCGTGATTTACATTATTTGTTCGCTGATCCCGAATCCAGGCTGAAGTAACTGGAAATTGCGTCAAAATCATCAGCTGTGCGGCGCTTACACGTACCACGGTATAGTTGGCAAGTATACAGTTGTGAACAAGTTATAGGTAAAGTCAGAAGCAAATGTAAGAAGAATTCTATGCTCGCTTCTCGGCTTTGCCTATTCCATATTACTAAAACTCTAATGTTGAATGTATGTATGAATGTATGTATGTATATATGCTCCGAAATACAGCCAAAACGGTACATGATACTGCAAAAATTTTAGGCCCACCTTACTCACCATTCGCCTGAGGTGTGCAGTATCAAATTTTATTCAAATCGGGCAGCGGAAAAAAATTATTTTAAAAATCAATTCCTGATTCAGTCAAGTACTCTTTGGGGGTATTTGATCAATGCAAACAACCTCAGCGGTATAGTTCGCTGGAGCTATCTTTTTTTTTTTTCTTAAATGATTTTTTTTTTATCAACCGCTGTCACAACGGGAACCCAACGGATTCACGGGTCGTCTAGTATATAGATAAAATTGAGAATATAACACAGGATAAATTGCAAGAGAATTTAGCAGAAGAAAAAAAATAGGGCACCAGCCTGTGGGGCTTGGTTCCCGAAACATAGTCTTGTGGTTTTGCGGAGTCCCAAGGTGATCCTCCCATAGCTAAAGCAGTTATTTCATAGTTACACTGTTTCGGTTCACTGTCTGATGTCCATGTTGGCAGATCTGCTTTGCGATTGTTTTGTAAGAAATCTCTTATGTGTCATGTTTTTTTTTTCTCATTCCACATTCTTTTCTTCACTCCATCTGCCACATATTTTCCTCACATACAAACACATTTTCCTTGCATCCCCAGAAACCATTCCATGAATGCCTGCAAAAGGATATTGCACCAAAATCCGAGGCTGTCACAAGCCCATTGTCTTCACAGGCAGCCAAGAACTGCTTCAAACAGGTTCATGAATGCCTGCAAAAGGTGTCATCCACCAGACGGTGATCTCCTCAGGTGAACCTGAGATATCCGTTGGCACACAAAATCAATGTGCTTCCCCCATTGTCTTCAGTCACTTACATGCATATATTACTTGCTAAATCAAAGATTTTTCAAGAATATTGGTCCAAACCCTTTGAGTATGTACCTGGAATTTCCTCTCTATCTAAGAGAGGATGATCACCTGTCTCTCCTATCATCTAAGCTCCAGCATTTGAACATCGGTCCGTATTGCAGCACTCTCTGAGGTTCGGAGACCAGATAGGGTGAGATCATGACGGATGGTTACACCTTCTACTGGTCTAGTCGCTCTGATGGTTACCATGCCTGTGCTGTATGGGGACTGAGGGCTTTGGGATGCTTGTAGTCACATGGTTGGGTTTTATATCAGGACTCGTCCACTAGGGGTTTTTGTAGTGTGCATCCGGTACGGCAATAAAGCGGAGTTGTTACTTGCTCTCGTGTCTGTCTGACTGCTCCTCGGACACTACAATTGGCAACGAGGATGGGATACTCAAGGGCATAAAAGCCAAGCTATTTCATGAAGGAGGGGGTGGTTCCTCGATTCTGTAAACCTAGGCCGGTTCCATATGCCCTGCGGGACAAGGTCAAGGGTGAACTGGATAGACTGGAGGCCTGTGGAGTGATCGAACGGGTGCCGTACTCGGACTGGGCCACCTCGATCGTCACGGTGCTGAAACGGAATGGGGACGTCTGATTGTGCGGGGACTTCAAGACCACGGTTAACCCGGGGCTCAGCATGGAACAGTATCTGCTGCCATCGATTGGATCAGGTGTGCGTCAGCCTACCCGCTCAAACCTACCTGGAGGACGTACTCATTGCGGGGAAAACGGCGGAGGAGCACCTGGCTAACATTTCCCGGGTGCTCACGAAATTGGAGGCGTGCGGCCTGCGTTTGAACAGGGACAAGTGCGCGTTCTTCAAGCAGCGGTTGGAATACCTCAGGCACATCATCACGCCGGAGGGGCTGTTAAAAGGCCCTCGGAAGGTGGAGGCGATTCAGCATATGCCCCCACCCGCGACAAGACGCAGCTGCGCTCCTTCATTGGTATGGCGCAGTATTACCAATGATTCGTGCGCGAACTCAGCTCGCAGCTCGCGCCGTTGATGCGGTTGCTCAGGAAGGACGAGTGCTGGGTGTGGAGGCCTGAACACCAGGCGGCGTTCAACCGCGTCAAGTGACTGCTCACGGAGGATACGGTCCTCGTTCACTACAAGCCTGCACGTCCGCTCTTGTTGGCATGCGACAGCTCCGCATATGGCATCGGGGGGGTGCACTCCCACAGGATGGACGATGGTTCCGAGCGACCTGTTTGTTTTGCATCCCGGACCCTGTCCGCGGCAGAGCGGGAATATGCCCAGATCGAGCGCGAGGCTCTCAGCCTCGTCTGGGGGGTGCGGAAGTTTCATCAATACCTGCTGGGACGGCATTTCACCTTGCAGACGGATCAAAAACTGCTCCAATTCATCCTGAAACCCGAGCGCGGGGTGCCGGTCGCAGCAGCCGCGCAAATACAGCGGTGGTGTCTGTTCCTTGCTGCCTGCAGCTACAATATCCATTTCTGAAGCACCGGGAAGCATACTAACTGCGACGGTCTCTCGCTCTTTCCTTGCGTGGAGGGTCCAGCGTCATCTGAGTCAGCTGACCGCGTTGACGTGTTTGCACTGAGCCAAATCCAGAGTGGGCTGGTCACGGTCAAGCAGGTCACGGTGGAATCGGCTCATGATCCAGTACTCGCCTGTGTCGTTCAGGCGATTTCTACGGGGAATTGAAGCAATCTGCCTTCAACACCGGCATTTCAGCCATTCGCGTCTCGCGCATCAGAGCTGTCTTTGGCCCAGCTGTGCATTATGTGGGGAATGATAACGGTGATCCCGCCGAAGTTCAGGCAGCGTTGTTTGCAAGAGCTGCATGTCAGTCACCTTGGCGTCGTGAAGACCAAGAGTCTTGCTCGCAGGCTCTTGTGGTGGCCGGGGTTGGATAAAGACATTGAACAAATGATTAAGCATTGCGCTACTTGTCAGGTGGATGCCGACAATCCGTGTCGGGTGCCGGGGCTATGGCTGATCCCAGACAGGGCCTGGCAGAGAGTCCATGTGGATTTTGCTGGTCCTTTTAAGGGCAAAATGTTTTTGATTGTGATCGATGCATTCTCCAAATGGCCGGAGGTTGTGGTCATGCAGCGTACATCGGCGGACATTACAGTAGCGAAGCTGCGAACAATCTTTGCTAACAAGGGAATACCCGAGATTCTGGTCTCTGATAACGATCCACAGTTCGTCGCAGGTGTGTTTGACGATGTGCGTCGAAACGGTATTTGACATCTGAAGTCCGCACCGTATCATCCTGCCACGAACGGGCAAGCGGAATCATTTGTTAAAATGTTGAAACGCGCCTTGTGTAGAGGGGAGGGTGCATTTATGCAGACAATTATTGATGTATTCTTGCTGCAATATAGGAATGCTATTCATTCGGCCACCGGTGATACCCCTGCCATTCGTCTGTATGGACGTGCATTGAGGTCTCGACTAGATTTGCTGTGCCCTGGGAGGTTGGTGGCTGGGGCGGTGTCGCGCCCGACACTAGTGCGCGGTTTTGATGTGGGACAGTGGGTAATGCTACGTGATTATGGCCACAATTCCAAATGGGTGCCGGCCGTGGTGTCTGCAATACTCGGACCGGCAAATTGCCTGGTTAGGACTGATGATGGAAGGGTGTGGAAGCGGCACATGGACCAAATGCATGATCGCTGTACAGCATCACCCCATCACGTGCCGAGCGACATGGAGCCCCCACCCCTGATGTCGCCGGGGCCAGACGTTGCATCGCCAAGGCCAGACGTGCCGGCGCCCGCGGGGCTAGCGGACTCGGGGTGTTTACCTGATTCAGTCCTGCCCGAGGGAGATGAGCAAGCTTGTCAGCCGGGGGCACTTGATGTTATGGATGGGGCAAGTCCGGCGAGGGTGTCACCTCAACCTAGCCAGGAGGCGTCTGAGCCTGGGTAATCTGGTGGCGCTGTCCGCCTGGGGCGGATCAGGAGACGGCCGCGGTGCTTGGAGGATTTTGAATGTTGATTTTTGCCATTTTAGAAGGGGAGGGAGTGTTCTGTATGGGGGCTGAGGGCTTTGGGATGCTTGTAGTCACGTGGTTGGGTTTTATATTTGGTTGGCCTGCTAGGGGTTTTCGTAGTGTGCATCCGGTCCAGCAATAAAGCGGAGTTGCTACTTGCTCTCGTGTCTGTCTGACTGCTCCTCGGACACTACAATGCCCAAGAAGTTTCTTTAGCTGTGTCCAATAAGCTGACTCCCATGATGATTAATGTAACACTGGTCAATGAGTGTATTATGAGACTAAGGATTCGTCACTCCATGGGTGTCATTTCCCTGGTCTTTGTATATGCTCACAATGAGGCGAGTGGTCTCACCGTGAAGGAGGCATTCTCTACCATGCTCGAGTCTGTGGTTTATCAGTGCCCCAGATGAGATAATCTTCTCGTCTTGGAGGATTTCAAAGCACCAACTGGCACTGATGGGGATGGTTATAAAACATGTGTTGGTGCGCCTGGGGCGGATCAGGAGACGGCCGCGGTGCTTGGAGGATTTTGAATGTTGATTTTTGCCATTTTAGAAGGGGAGGGAGTGTTCTGTATGGGGGCTGAGGGCTTTGGGATGCTTGTAGTCACGTGGTTGGGTTTTATATTTGGTTGGCCTGCTAGGGGTTTTCGTAGTGTGCATCCGGTCCAGCAATAAAGCGGAGTTGCTACTTGCTCTCGTGTCTGTCTGACTGCTCCTCGGACACTACAATGCCCAAGAAGTTTCTTTAGCTGTGTCCAATAAGCTGACTCCCATGATGATTAATGTAACACTGGTCAATGAGTGTATTATGAGACTAAGGATTCGTCACTCCATGGGTGTCATTTCCCTGGTCTTTGTATATGCTCACAATGAGGCGAGTGGTCTCACCGTGAAGGAGGCATTCTCTACCATGCTCGAGTCTGTGGTTTATCAGTGCCCCAGATGAGATAATCTTCTCGTCTTGGAGGATTTCAAAGCACCAACTGGCACTGATGGGGATGGTTATAAAACATGTGTTGGTGCCCATGGGTCTGGAACTGGGAACCGGAATAGCACTAAGTTCCTTGACTTTTCAAGAAGTCATGGACTTAGGGTGGCCGGTTAATGGTTTCAGCGCCCATAACCTTATCGTTGGACTTGGTATTTCAACACTGGTGGTGTGGCAAAGGAGATTTACCATGTGCTCATTGATGGTCGCTTGAGGATGATTCGGAACTGCAAGGTTGACCGGGGTGTCCAGTTCCTCCATACCGACCACAGGCTTGTTGTAGCATCTCTGAAGTTTCAGCTTAAATCTGGGAGAATGATACCATCCCAGCCTAGGCTGGATGTGAACAAGCTCAGGGATAAGAGGAGATTCTTGTTCTGCTTACAGAGGAATTCGTGCATTGCGTTCCTCCAAGCCTGTTCCTCGGTGTGCTGCTGTTGGAGGAGAGGGTGGTGTCCTTGTCATAGAGGAATCCGAAGTGAAGGCCTGCTGGGCTGGTTACTTTGAGCAGTTGTATCAGGTTAACCCACCGGCTGTTGATTTGGATGTCAAGGGTATAACTATCCCCATTGCTGACCCTCCAATCGACTGTGAACCACCTTTGTTTGTGGAAGCACAAGCTGTGGTGAACCAGGTGAAAGCGGCTAAAGCCCCAGGGATCTGTGGCATCCATGCTGAACTCCTCAAGGCTGGTGAAAATGCTGTACTGGTATCGTTGCATGCACTTCTGTGCTCTAGTTGGAGCGCAAGCATCATCCCAACTGACTGGAAGAGGGGTCTTGTTGTCCCTCTGGAAAAGGAAGGGTGATCGCCAGGACTGCAACAACTACTGAGAGGTGATGCTGCTCTCAGTGCCAAGCAAGGTCTTTGCTAGGATAATCCTTCAGAGGGTTAGTGACCATCTGCTTGAGCACCAGTACCCAGAGCAAATGGGCTTTGCATCAAATTAGTCAACGATTGACTGTATCCTTGCTTTCCGGGTCCTCACCGAACACAGACAGTTTCGGCAAGGGCTGCTCACAGCTTCTGTTGATCTCCGCAAAGCATTTGGTTCAGTGAATCAGGATACCATCTGGAAGATTCTCGGTCTTCATGGGGTGCCACCAAAGTTGATTGATCTGATTTCTGAATTATATTCTGGTACTGAGAGTGCTGTGAGGTGTGGTGGTTTAATCTCCGACTTGTTTCCAGTTGTTGCTGGAGTTCGTCAGGGTTGTGTTTTGGCCCCCACAATCAACAGTTGCATGGACTGGATTTTTCAGAAGATGTTGGAGAGATCAAGTTGCGGTGCATTGCTTGGGAATGTCAAGATCTCTGACCTTTATTTCACAGATGATGCAGTCATCCTTGTGGAAAGACTGGATCTCTTTGTGGGGGTCCTCGAGGCACTGAAATAGGAATCAGAGCCGCTGGGACTATGGGTTTCCTGGGTCAAAACAAAGATCCAGGCTTCCAATGACATATTTCATGCTGCCATCTAGTCTGTACCTGTTTGTGATGAGGATGTTGATGTCATGGAGAGATTCACTTCCCTTGGCAGTGATATTCATGTCTCCGCAGGTTGTGAGCCAGTGGTTAATATACATCTGTGGCGGGCCTGTGGAGTCATGGATTCACTGGATCATGGGGTGTGGCGTTGGTGGTACCTATGCAGGTGGATGAAAGTCTGAGTGTTATGGTCGTTGGTGCTTCCAGTCTTGCTCTATGGATGTGAGACTTGGACTCTGCCAAAGGATCTGAGACGAAGACTTAACTCCTTCGGTATCGGTCTCTTCAGAGAGTCCTTGGCTATCGCTGGTCACACTGTGTCCAACAAGTGGTTGCTGAGAGAGATTAAAATGACATTTGTTGCCTGTACAGTATAGTCCGTGACCATCAGCTGCGGCTGAATGGACATGTGGATCGATTTCCTGAAGCTGATCCTGCTCACCAGATTCTTTCAGCGAGGGAGCCTCGTGAGTGGAGAAGGCCAACGGGACAACCGTGTTCCTCATGGTTGCAGCAGGTTGATCAGCATCTCAAGGAGATGGGGATCGGCCAGGTATCGATCTGCCTGGGGAGTGTCCAGACGGAGACTCCTGGTGTACTGACAGAAGGTGGACACAGCGACGCACTGCTCGATCACATGTTCCCATAGCTCAACTAACCTAACGGACTCCCCGAACGGAAGACGCTGGAAACAGTAACAGCTTAATCAGGTCTGAAATGTAAGCAGATGCTGACTATCAGCAGATATAACAATGTTTGAGCTCTTCAGTTGTTGGGGTTCTGTGATGTAGGCAGATCAACACATGGTTTAGGGAACGAGGATCGAGGCAAACATGAATGCCACCGTCCTTTGTGATGCATGTTATTGAACTAACCCATTCTACTGGTTCCACCACATGCCAATAATACCAAGACGCTCTATGTTGTCCAACTCAAACTGAATTTTGTCCTTCAATGCAATGGGTGTTCAGTGAAGAGCATTGACATGAGGGAGCACATTTGGATCAACAAGAAGTTTATGTGTGGTCCAAAAACTCACCAATATGGTCAAACTGTTGGGGGATGCGTCATGAGTATGTCCTCTACACTGTGGTATATGGGTTGATGTTGTATGGCACAGTGTAGGGTGAAAACATTCATGGTCTCACATGATGCAAATTTGAGGATAGCTGGGCCAGGCTCATCAATAACAAATAAATGAATGTCCATCCAAGCTGACTCCTGGAACTTGCATTTTATGTGAACAATAGTGCCGCAGTTGATAGGAGTTCCATTGCAAGCAATAACCTTAACTTTAACAATTGGGTGAAGAACTTTCATATGAGGAGGACGTTTTATGCCGAATTCCGCTGGGAATATCTGATGAAATATGCACACAAGGTGGGTATTCCCATCTTTAGGGGGGATGGACCCATGTCCATCTTTAGGGACAATAGATCTGTGCCTGGTCTGTTGTGAAGACATATGTTGACCTGAGTGAATGGTTCATCTTGTTGAGTATTTATAGCATTGATCGCATTAAAAACAAAACAATCATGGTCAGCACTGTCCATGTTTCCATGCGTTGCCTGAGCCTGCGACTGCTCATCGTGATGATGCTCATGGTGTTCAATCAAATGCATTTAACGAGGGGGTTGCCCTGCATCTCCCTGTCTGGTATCTCTGTGGTCATCGTCATCGTGACTGCCTGAATCTTGTGGACAAGCACAGCTTGGCCCAATGACCAAATTTTCCACAGTGGTTAAGCCTGACGATTGATTAGATTTGAGCTGGGGTGTGTTCCGTTGGGAAGTAGCTTCCTATCGTATTCCAAGACATTTCTTCTGCATCAACCGCTTCACAAGCTGCTCATCCAGCCACTCAGGAAACGGAGCAAGCAATCAAGAGAGGTCTTCCTTCATAATATGGACATGGCTGTGTCGCTGATGCAATGCCCTCTGCAGGTTCTGGCAGGAATTTGGAATTTGCTCAGGGTGCTGGTGACATCTCGCGTACTCTTCACGAAGGACACCGTGGGTTCTTTAACGTCCACCAACTAAACGTGGGTTCATACCCCTGTTTATGGATGCTCATAATATTATATTCCATACTTTCATTTTTACTGCACTTCTACTATACTAAAAAAATAGAATATGTTTGCATGTATGTGTGTTTGTTTGTTTGTTCGTCCTTTATAGGCGGCCGAACCGTTGGATGGAATGAGATGAAACTTGGCATGAGTGATCCTTGGGACATGAGAACGGACATCGGGGGGTCAAGGGGTCAAGGTCACAGGGTAACTTAAATTTCTCAATTTCATCCGATCGAGACGGGACCAACGCCATTCGACAGATAATCAAAATTAAATGACACAGTTGATTGACGACATTCACTTCCGACCTCCGGTTTTCGAGTTATGACGTCATAAATTGACTCAAACGTCAATTTTTCATGTTTGTTTGTCCTTTATAGACGGCCAAACCGTTAGATAGAATGAGATGAAACTTGGCATATGTGATCCTTGGGAACGGACATAAGGGGATCAAGGTCAAGGTTAAGGTCAAAGGTCAAAGGTCAAAGGTCACGGGGTCAAGGTCACCGGATAATGACAATTTCTCAATTTCATCCGATCGAGACGGGACCAACGCCATTCAACAGATAACTGTACCCGCCCATGGGCGGGTACTTTGCTGGTTTCATCCTAATTCTTCAAAATCTATGAACATGTAAATTCCCCCCCCCCTCAAAAATGCACAATTATAGACTCCATCGATAAACATGGCAGGCCAGCTCCTCCTTCTGATTCCCCATTTATTTATCTTTCTTTCCCTCTTCCTCGTACTCTGTTGCCACTGCGAACACGGTAAATTAATTTGGGGGAAGTTGTCACAAGACGATCGAATAAAACGGAAAACAACAGCCTGGACAGCATTTGCTCGAGTACCATGCTAGCATTGTTTCCATGGAGACTGCCATATTGTTAAGCAGTACCGAGCACTCCGTACCATCAGTTTGCTCGCTTGAGTGATTTGAACCAAGCAAGCTGCTTGCTAACGGAACACATCCCTGATTTGGGGGTATGAACCTGTAAATCTATTTGGGGAGGGATTTGTAATTTGCCCAGGGTGTTGGCTCTAACTCACCTACTCTTCGTAATAGACATCGTGGGATCTTTAAGGTCCACCATGTAGATGTATCGCATTATGCAGCGCATGCAGCCTCATGGCAAAACAAATTCCATGAGAAAGTGCTGAAGGGTACGGGAATATGTTATTCGGTTTGTATTCCCAGGATTCTCCTTAGCGTGAACAATTGCAGACTGGTTCATATGATTAGAGGTTTTCAGGACTCTTCAAGTTTAAAAACCTTCCTGCCAAACAAATTGTTGATGTTAACCATGGTGTTTCTGTGATATATTTCTAACTTTGAAGGAAACTCCATTCCAAAAAACATGGGAGAACATGCTGAGCGGGTTACATCATCACGCCAGGACAAGGAACAGAGGGGCGAGGGGCAAATTGGAAATCAATTCCTGCATTCGGACAAAAGTGGACAAACGATGAGGATGTAGGTTTTGGTATATTTCTATTTCCCATAACATATGTAAGGAGCAACAAATTTAAATCCGTCATCAAGGTGAGATAACCATTTAATGGCTTCCCGAGCAGCATTCTTGAAGGATCTCATTGGCCTTCTGGTTGAAGGTGTTGTACGGTCTAACTGAGTGCACCGCAGTCTCACATTGGACTGTCTTTGATCTTCCGTTTGACAACATCTTCCATGGATTCCGTTGATGGAAGACTGGTCAGATCTTCCTTGGGAACTCTATACCTGGTTGTGGTTGGGTTTGGTGATGAGGGATTTCAATGGCATTTTGGTTGATGTTTGAGTATGCCTCTTTCACGCACTCTTCTGCAGTGTTGTCTTGGATATGGAGGGACATGGGGGTAGGTCCACAGTGAAGGCTTCCTGGATTTGAGCCTGATCATTGGTGAACATGTGATGTTACAGTTGATTGAGAAACCAAGAATTTCCAAGGCCTTTCAATATCCATGCACATGTCATATCTCAGCATCGACGTGGTAGTGATGGCTAAAATCAGGAGCTAAGGTAAACTTGTACGCTGCAGGGTGCCAGCCATCGCCCGCATCCCTGTGTTTACTGGTGGCAATGTACCTCCAAAGTGTCTTTAACTTACAGCTTGAAAGCATGAAGGTCTCACTATGTATATATTGCTTTGGGATTTGCTAAACATCAGAGATCCCACATTGTCTTTCACGAAGAGTAGGAGAGTTATTGACCTTCCATCGAATGGCAATCCTGGCGAACCGGTTCATGAAAGACTTGAGTCGAAAACTTTCCCCAGCTGACCTCACCAATCTCCACCAAATTTTGCAAACATATCCCACAGTAAAAAGGACAACGTAAGACAGGAGAAACTGACCTCAAAGACAAACATGAGCCCATTTGGGCCATCGTTACCGTGTTGCACTCCCAGGTTAATTTAATTTTTTTGCTCCAGTTTTAACATCAATCTTCTTGATGGTTTACTGAAGTCTAAATAACCCGATCCTGATCGGATGACCCAACTTGTTATGTATTATGTGTAACGACTCAAAAGATCATCATACATATGGTCACTAACTATACAGTCACTAAATACTATTTTAAACATATTTTTCAATGTTTAACAAAAATAATCTATTTTGAAGTTGGTTCAGATGTAAGACTTACCATGGTGGTGTGAGTCATTACTCATCGTGGGCTGGACGAAGGTGGGCCTTATGTGGCCTGCAAGCCGTGTGTTGACACCCTTAGGTCAGAACGATGTTTGGGGTCTGGGACATCGAAGTTCCTTGGAAGGGAACTCATATAATTACAAAAAAACAAAGCTAGTGTAGTGGAATTTAAGTTGGATTACACTTTTCCACTCGGGTACGTGCACCTTGGCCCGACAGCTAAAGTTCACAGCACAACAAAGTTTGTCAAACTTCACATACTGTAATGTACTTCAACCTGAAGGCTGAAGCACGCATGATCAAACAAGCACATCCATCCTAACCCAAAGAGCTAGAATACCTGGTCATACAAAAACTGTGGTCCACTCATCAAACAGAGTGGATTGCCCTCAATAGTTGAGGTGGCAGGCTGTACCATATGGCATACCAATCAAACAGTATCTCTTCGCTGGAATGGTAACCATGAACCCTCGTCTCACACCTGCGATTGCTGCAAGGCTTCTGACCAATGGGGGTGCCTGCCACACATCCACCAATTTACGCATGGCAGGCAGTTTTCTGGAATTTCAATATTAGCTTTAACTACTACACCGATGATACTTAAATCTACCTGTCGTTTGAACCTGATGATGTGCTCTTGTCTACGACTCTGAATTCCTGATCTCTGAATGTCAAATTTAGATACCCATGAATTTTCTCGTCAATGCCGCCAAAAAAGACATGCTGCTCCTTGGCCGGTGAATCAGTCATAAAAAAGCTTCCATCCCAGATGTGACTTGGGCATCACCATCTCATCTCTATTTCTACAGTTTCAAATCTTGGTTGCATCATATATTCCACACATTGATAAACCTGTAAATCTATCTCTCAAGCCTGTACAGCTCATTCAGAATATGGCTGCAAGGCTTGGTGTGTCGACTCACAAATTTGATCACCTCTATCCTCAAACACTCAAACACTTCACTCGTTCGCAGGAGACCTCGTTCACAAGAGCGTGGGAATTAATAATTGTGGTCTTAAAGAAGAAGTTCTCCTGTTCTTGTGTATGGCAGCTTGGCTGCTGGGTAGCTGTCATTTCTTGGAGGCATGGTTGTGCCGCTGATGCTGCGCCCCTCTACCAGTACACTGGTGCTCATTTGGCTGACCTTGGAAGGATGACAGGCTGAGTCAATCCCACCTGGTGTTAATTAAAGAAGGGGTAGAAGTTAGTTTAACAACTGGGGTGTTAGTTTACGAAGCATCCAGCTCGTGCTTGCAAAGTCAGCTGTTCCTTATCAACGATTTCGGAAGAAGTGCTTGCTTAAGTGCTTAAGCCTCTTGGTGAGTACTCTACAACAAACTTAGTAACTGAACACACACCTGGAACCTCCGAGTGATAGAGTTTGTGGCGATTCCCACAATTCCTGGCACTCTGGCGATATTCAAGATGACATCCAAAATGGGTAAAATCATAGAATACGGTATATAACATCTCAAAAATGTGGCAAATTGGAAAAAAAAATCATTGAGATTTGGTTCCTGATCATTAGTTACTAGTTTCTGATAATTGGGCTTTGTTGCCATATTTAAAAATCCAAGATGGCGTCCAAAATGGCCACCACAATTGGCAAAATCATATAAAATTATATATAAAACAGCCTGAAACTAAGAATAATATACAGTAAATTAATATATGTTCCTGATTATTAGAAACTAATAGGCCTATGTCGTGATGTATGTTTTGTTGCCATCCATAAAATCCAAGATGGAGTTCAAAATGGTTTTAAAAATGGTAAAATCATAGTAAATATTAAATGTCAGTTTCAAATAATCATTAATGTAATAATAACAGAGCGACTGAACAATGGAATATTCGTCTTGTTATTCTTATCAAGGATGTTTATATTGTTATCGTACTTGGAATTGAAGATGGCGGACAATTTGAAAGCCAGAAAACACCCACCCACATAAACACACCCCTATACACTTTGAATGTTTACAGACACTCTCAAGTATTACGTGTACTAATCTTTTTATGTGTATTTTTTTTTCTCTTTCCAGGTTAGATTAGTTAGCTTAGCAAGACCGTAGCTAGTCAAGATCAAGATCACAAGTCAAGATGTCAGACAAGCAAGAAATAGTTTAATGTAATTGTCAAAAGAAAGTTGTTGAAATGGAAAGAAAACACAAACGGGAACATTGTGTCATTCATATGTCTGGAATAAAGCATGGATCGTTCACATATTTTTCAGACTTGACGAATCCAAATGATAGATTGGCACTTCTCAAAAATATACGGGATCGTCGCTTCGCTGAACCACCAGGTTCTTCATATCGAATGACAGATATCTGTCAGGGCATTCCTGATGAGATCCAGGAGAACGAGGGCTATCAGAGAGGATGTTTCCAAACATTTACCCTGAACCTACATAGGTTAACAGCTAGTAAACCATCGAACGATCCTGAAGCTCCTGGACCATCTACCAGCCAATAAGGAAGGGTAAAGTGCAAAAAAGCATCAGAAAAGATCATTTTTGAACCTGATTGTATTTTCTGCAATACTGAAGGCCGAATCCATGTGAAAAAGGCAAGCATCGACACAAAGGAAGGCACCTCTTCATTTGAATGTGATGGATGGCAGAAAGTGCTGCAAATAGCAGAAGAGAACAATCATGCGTGGCTCTTAAGGCGAATCCGAGGATTTGATTTGTTTGCAGCAGAGGCTCAATACCACCCAAAATGCAGAAAGCAGTATACAGCCAATTATCAGAAACTAGTAACTAATGATCAGAAACCAAATCCCAATGATTATTTTTCCAATTTGCCACATTTTTGAGATGTTATATACCATATTCTATGATTTTACCCATTTTGGACGCCATCTTGAATATTACTCGAGTGCCAGGAATTTTTTTTTTGTTAACATCTCAAATGTGTAATCAGACCAGAAAAGGAAGGACCAAAAAACCATAATGTAATCGGACCAAAAAAAGTTGGTTTGGTAGAGTCCTTGGGGGGGGGGTGCATGGATACCCTACGTAGATACTCCCCTAAATTGCTTCATTGCACATTCACATCATTTTCAAAGCTAATTTTGTGTTATAGATCTGACAATTTTAAATCCAGTGCAATATATGACTTTAACAACTACCCATGAAGCTGCACATACACCGTGAGTTGGGGGACATCTGCAAGGTGGAAAAAACAGTCCTGAAGGTGTCGTGCAGCTGGATATACCGCCAACGGTCGGAAGCTTCTATTGACAGGGATATTCACTCATCTAAACGTGGCCACCTGCAGCAAGCTTCTCTACGCATGGCCATCTCGACCAAGCTCCACCTAAGTGTGGCCACCTGCACCAATGTCCTCTAAGTGTGGCTACCTGCACCAAGCTCCTCTAATCCTGGCCACTTTAACGTACCAAGCTCCTCTAAGCCTGGCCACCTGTACCAAGCTCTTCTCAGCATGTCTGCACCAAGCTCCTCTAATCCTGGCCACTTTAACGTACCAAGCTCCTCTAAGTCTGGCCACCTGAACCAAGCTCTTCTCAGCATCCCTGCACCAAGCTCCTCTAATCCTGGCCACTTTAACATACCAAGCTCCTCTAAGTCTGGCCATCTGAACCAAGCTCTTCTCAGCATGCCTGCACCAAGCTCCTCTAATCCTGGCCACTTTAACGTACCAAGCTCCTCTAAGTCTGGCCACCTGAACCAAGCTCTTCTCAGCATCCCTGCACCAAGCTCCTCTAATCCTGGCCACTTTAACATACCAAGCTCCTCTAAGTCTGGCCATCTGAACCAAGCTCTTCTCAGCATGCCTGCACCAAGCTCCTCTAATCCTGGCCACTTTAACGTTCCAAGCTCCTCTAAGTCTGGCCACCTGAACCAAGCTCTTCTCAGCATGCCTGCCTGCACCAAGCTCCTCTAATCCTGGCCACTTTAACGTACCAAGGCAGCCCCGCAGATGAAAAACTATTGATTTTTTTTTTGAAACGAACCTCTGTTCCAGGAGCCAGATATTTTTGGCATCTCAAAATTTCATGCTGTATAAAAAAGGTAAAATGTTTCTTGGGATGTAGGGGAAGATCGGTGATATTTGAGTGACATTATATTTATTTGGTCAGTGTAATTATTCTGTTTGTTTATATACTGTTAATTATTTGCACGAGTCAAATGATTTCAGCTCTGGGGGGGAGAAACAAAAACAAAGAAGAAACAATTATTGGCCTGTTAATTAAATGGTATAGCTTTCGCTGTATTTTGCCCCAAATAGCATATTTAGCAGCAATAGATGTGTATGTAATAAATATTGAAAAGTGATGAATATAGAACAGATAATAATAAAAACTGTTTGTTTGTTATTAATCCAAAAGCGTGTACAGATGACATGCCAAAAATTATACAAACAAGGTGGGGATGGTGGCAATAAATTATCATGTGAAACCATCTCTACATCTTTCATTGAATAATGGTTGTTCCCTGTCCATCCCTCTGTCCATTTGCATTGACAGTGAATGATGATTGTTTCTCCATGTATGAATTTGACCAGTGAGTTACTAAACCATTAAAACACACACACACACACTGAACTTTTCCAAAGGGATCAGGAAATGGATGAATGGCTCACAGAAAGTAACACCTCCCTCATCCCAAAATCTGAAGAAATCCAACGACCTCACAAGTATTGGCCAACAAGATGTCTGCCAACAACATGCAAACTTCTGACGGGAGTCATCACAATAATGATGTACCACCACCTAACACAACAAGGAGGCCTCGAGGCAGAACAGCATCACACATTCATGGATGATAAAACGCATGCAAATGTACAAGATAAGTCCCCAAATAATAAAGCTGATTGAGAAAGTCATGGATCTCTGGAATGCCACACTAGTCCTACAGCACTCAGAAGGAAAGATTGAAATACCAGGAGTGAAGATACGACTCCAGATCCCCCAAGGAGACAGACTTTTCCCCCTCCTGTTTTGCTTGGCTCTGGATCCACTAAGTAACCTCATTAATGAGCAAGGACATGGATACACTCTAACAACCAATAAAAGAATGTCCTAAGAAACAAGAAAGGTGAAACATCGACTGCATATGGATAATTTAAAACTCTTTGCACCAAACGACAAAAAATTGGCAGAACAACTGAAATTGGTAAAACGGTGCTCCGCCGACATTCAAATGTAACTTGGCTGAGATAAGTGTGCCAAATGCACGTTCATGCAAGGTAGACCAACAAAAAAAGACAAAATATCAACAGATATATAGCGACAATTGGAAGAAAGACAAAAGAGCAGGGAAATGTAAAAGAGTATTGTACAGATTGTGGATAGACTAAGAAGGATCACTGGAATGACTAAGAAGAGATCAGCCCAATTGAGATGGAGAATGAATCATAATAAACGAGTAAGACCAAGGACACCACATGAATGGCTTTCAAAAAATGGCAGGACTGAGCCAATCGGACAAGTGTAGATTTTGCAAGGCAGATACAGAAAGCATGACCCACCTCCTATTGGGATGTGAAAAACTCATGACGGAACAGCTGTACACACAAAGGCACAACAATGTATGGCGAGTAATCCGCTGCACATCTATGGAAATTTCAATATCTCAGTTCCACAAACTCATGGAAACACAAATTAAAAGGAATCATTGAAAACAAGGACATAATGCTCGCATATGACCTGATGATCCCATCTCGCGTGAATATAAAAAACAAAGCACTGCGATCGCACTTAGTACTCAGATACAAAAAGGAAAAGAAGACATTCTTCATTGAGGTTTCAGTACTCAGTGATTTTGGTCTAAATAACATAGAAATAAAGAGAATGACCAACTATCAAGACCTCAAGAATGAAGTGAAAGATCCTGGAAGCTGAAGAATGCCAAATTTGTACCAGTCATGATGAAGAACCTCACAGAGATATTAAAAACCATCCCTGGGAATATCACTACAAATTAACTGCAGTTGGAAGCCATACTGGGCCCAGTAACGATCCTGAAAAGAGGCCTTGGAACAAAACTCTGAGAACAACAAACCTTCACAACTTAGGCCATGAATCGAGATCCTTCACCGAAACGAAGGTAGATACTGTTGCGGGCCAAGGGTCAGGTGAGAAGATCACGAGGTGGGGGAAGCTATCTCGGCTCCCACCAGACGCCCCGGAATTGTAGGCCATCGCACACGGATAATTCCGTGACGCGGTGGGTCGCTTAACCGACCGTGGATGCCAATAACTCAACCACGTGACTTAGGGTCCTCCGTCTAGTTAATCTGGTTACATAAAAATAACCAGGTGATTTAATTACCGGGGAACACGTCCTCAGTATGCCTTGCCCGAACCGGATCACTCTCCCAGACCGGATCACTTTACCGGATCGGATGCAGCCGAGCAACACTGCTAAGGATGTACAGGCTAAAAGGAACTGATCGTTGGGAATAATGTCCCGGCTAAACTAGGATTCAGACCATGTTGGATCAATGGAAGAATAGACAAAAACGAGCAGGGAACATTCCTAATAATAATTTATTACAATGGGCGAGGAATGGTATGTGGTACGATAAAGATTTATTGGGGTATGATGTGCAGAGATAGGGGAGAGAGGTGTGGTGCAGCAAATAACAAGCAACTTATAAAAGCGGACACAGGGCAGACCTAACCCGGAAGTAAGAGTAACAAGAAGCGAATACTTCGATATCGCGCGGCTGGGGGCAGTAAAAGTCGAGGTTAAGAATGATGAAACAATTTTGCAGTTATAAAATTTAAATGTAGACACGGTGAATTAGCTTGCAGGATGGGAAGAGTTGTGACGTTGGACAAATTTCTATTTATAGCCCTCAGATTAAGGGACGTACGCGGCCATAAATGTGACAGAAGACGTGACAGAAGACACAGGACAGAATAGCCAATTATATAACAGCGCGATGTCGCCGCGCTGTAAAAATGGAATAACTAAAGCCTGGTGTTGGCTTTGTGGTTAGGCTAGCGGCTTGGGATCCTAGGGTCCTGAGTTCAAGCCCCGTTGGACACTGAATTAATATACACCAGGAGGTTGACTCAGCCTGTCATCCTTCCGAGGTCGGCAAAATGGGCACCAGTGTACTGGTAAGGGGGACACTGCATCAGCGGCATAGCCACGTCAAAACCAATGATGCAACCAGCAGCCACAGGCTGCACTCGATAGAGAGTGAATGGAATAGCTGAAAAGATCGAGTATTTGGATGGGGGATGATAAGAGGTGGTGGTGAACAGCTGTTTTGAAAGCCTGGAGGGAAGAATGGGAAAGAATAGAGTGAGGAAGTTTATTCCAAAGGCGGGAAAAAAGAGGAATGAAAGAGTGAAGGTGAGCAGTGATTCGTGATTTTGGTAGTTTTACCAGAAGGGGCTTGTTGGCGGACCTTGAGCACCCTGTGGAAATGTGGTGGGGACAAATCGCAGAGAGAGCAGGGGGGGCGAGGCTGGAGCGGAGACAGTAGAAGACAGAAAGACCACCGATCAACCTGTAGTGATTGAGTGAGAGGCCCAAAGACTCAGCTTCATTGCGGGAGATGCCGATGATCCTAAATGCCCTGGTTTCTACAGCGTGAAGCCGAGAAAGGTGGGAGGCAGGAGCACCAGCCCAGAGGCGAGAGCAGTACTCCATCAGGCTGCGGACGAAAGCTTTGTAAGTGGTCAGGAGCTCAGGTGGGCCGAGGAAGGACTTTGCACGACGGAGGATTCCCAGTCGGCGACTGGCTTTGGAGGCGAGGTTTGAAATGTGGCTTTCCCAGGAAAGGTCATGGCAGATAGTGAGACCCAGAATACTTTGACCCTAGATACTGAGTCTCTAGAGGACTCCGTTACACCTTCTGAAACCCGAATATGGAGAAAACTAGCGTTACACGCACGCACGCACACACCTGCTGTTTGTGAATCCAAATTGAGAGACGTGTCATGTAATTTGCAAGCACACCCATTATTCAAAGAAAGATGTCGGGATGGTTTTAGATGATAATTTATTGTAACCATCCCAACCTTGTTTACATTAATTTGGCAGATCATCCCGACATCCCTTTTACATTTTTTTTTTCTTAGTTTTTTATTCCTTGTTTCTGTTCTTTAAAATAATTTATTTGCATGCTTGGACTAAACTTTCAAACTCGATTTTCGGTTATGTTTTCACCACCCCCCCCCCCCCATCTGTCTGTCTGTCTGTTCAGCAGGATATCTCAAAAGTTTGTGGATGGATTTGGACGAAACTTGGTGGACAGGATGGGTGTGTGACATGGACGAATAGATTCGAGTTTGTTGAAGATCACGTTCCACATCTGGATACGAGCTGTTTTAAAAAAAAATTATATTCATTGATTATTCACTATTCAGATCAAATGGGGTCAATATTGACTGAGGTAGGGATGCGATTTTGGTTTAGACCCTTTCGACCCGATTAAGAGCCCGGAGATCCTTTTAGACCTCTTAGACCCTTTATATCCCTCAGACCCTTAAGACTGCAAAGACCCTTGATGTCCTGAATACCCTTAAGACTGCAAAGATCCGAGCAAAGACCCTCAGACCCTTAATACCCCAAAGACCCTTTTAGTCCCTTAACCCTGACTGAAGTGAGTGATTTTGAGCTTTCCCTCACTGGGTCCACCGGCCGTCGATGGTCCGATGAACTTGAAAATTTGATCATTTTCAGATCATCACTTAATGAAAACGATGGTTAAGATTTTTATTTTTTTCCATGTGTTATTTTTATATTTTTATGTGTTTTATCGCTTTTCTTTAATTATTCAGTTAAGGTTAGACAACAAAATGCTGAAACACTCAGAAAACAATTACAAGCCAATTAATTTACACCATCAGTGTCCCAATGCATGTAAACCCTTGTTCACGAGTTTGTTGGACATGAACACGTGCAAAAACTTGCAATTTTTTTATGATTTGTTAGGCCTACATAATTGTCATGTGACTCCTGAACAGTAAGTCTGATTTGGTCTATGTGATATCAAAATGTGTGCAGGGACTACCCGACTGAAAAAAGTCACGAGAGGAGATTTCTAAATCCCCGGCGGTTGCAAAAAATGTCGAGGTGCAGTTAGGGGTAAGTGCTGTTGGGGTTAAGGGTTAAGACCCTGAAGACAATTTAAGAACCTTCAGACCTCTAAGACTGCTGAGACCTTTAAAGACCCCTAAGGCCCGTCTGGCTCCTGTGATACAGTCCGCCTGGGGGGAATGCTTGGGTAAGACAGTCGACTTGGGGGTGGCACAATACGCTGGGAGGGACAGTACATCAGGGGTGTGTGTGTGTGCAGGTGAGACAGTACGTTGGGGGTATGCCGGGGGGTGGGGAATGGGTGGGTGATTTAGTACGCGGTGATGGGAGGGGGGTGTACAGGTGAGACAGTACGTCCAGGGTGGGGGGTGGGTGAGAGAGCAGACCTTCGTTGAGCACCCACCGACTTGGATTCTGTACCTGGAAGCTGCAGGTGAGTTTTCTTACGCGATTTGTTTTGACAGGTGCTAAAGCGACTTTTGTCATTCCGATCGGTAACTCTGCGTTCGGCTGCGTCTCGGAAACCTCTGCGTTCGGCGTTTCTCACTTGGTGCCCCAAGAAATGAAAGACGCCGACCGCGAATTGTCCGCAATTATCACTTACCGCCCTCCGCCGGAGGCGATATCGAGAGGCCGTGCTCCAGCAATCTGGAGTGAAAATTGGGCTGCAGGTTCACGCAGCCTCCATTTTATCCAGCAGGAGGCTCTGCGGATTAGCGGGCTGTCGCTCTCTGAGACATTGTCGGAGCTTTAATTCTCCCATTTAACTCGCTCTTCACGCTATGCTGAGCTTGCGGACGAATTCGGTGAACTCGTGCTTTGGCGGAGCACCTCGCACCCGCTAAAGGTAACATCAGCAGAGCAAATCTCTCTCGCTCCCATTTACACTGTTCACTGGAAGGTTCTTTATTTTTATTTGTCCAGTCGCCCTACGTCTGCGTGTACACGTCTCTGCACTCAAAGTACGCCGCCGGCTTGTTAACGAGGCAGGGAGGCGGGAGTCTTGCGGGGCGGAGGGACTTTGCTTCTTGTTGGAGAGCGAAGACGAGAACACCGGGAGAACCGGCGCTGCCCATGCGGCACCTCGCGGGTGATGCGAGACCTGAGCCACTGCCGCGCCCCTCGCTGCCGGGCCTCGCGCCCCAACCGTGAGCAGCATGCGAGGCGGGCGGCAGTGGCGTGCCTCGCTCGCCGTTTGCCTCAACTTCATGGCTTTGCTTTTCTCGTCCACGGCCTTCCTGAGCACGTACTGGTGCGAAGGAACTCAGCGGGTACCGAAGCCTCCGTGCCCGACACACCGCGGGAAGGGAAGGGCGAGCAATTGTCTCCGGCTGAACGGGAGCGTGTCTACTCGGGCTGCGAACACGTACAGCTGGGAGGCAGGAGATGACAAATTCCTGCTGCGGTACTTTCACACCGGCTTGTGGTACCTGTGTGAGGAAAGCATCACAGGTGCAGGTGAGGCCGCGCACTGTGCAGCGGATATGTATAACGAGGACGTGTGACCGCGAATCCGCATGGAAATGCCTTTCTGTTTACGGTTAACCAACACTACCTTGGGATAAACATGTAACTCCTTGGGTAGAAAACATTTGAGGGCACCCACTCTTCGCGTTTCGGTTCTCGGTAAACAATAAACTCTCTCACAACTCGCTCGAGCTTTCCCTGATACATGCGAATTCACCACAAATTATCTTCCCACACTTCAACCACCACCCCTCTCCCTCAAAACCCTCACCCTCACCCCCAAACCCTCCACTCACTCTCCTGAATCTACCCTCAACACACCTCACCCCACATACATCCTCCAACCCCCTCTCCCTGAGAACACTCTGCCACCAATTCCCACCTTGTGAATACCTCCCCTGAACCCACCCTCCAAACTTCAAATCTCTCACGAGACCCACCCGACCGTACCGTCCCACCCAACACCCCCCCCCATCACACTCATCCTCCACCCCCGCACTAATTGAAAGAAATTGAAGTGAAACACCCGCACAAGATTCGCACGATGCTCTCACTCGACGCTCCTCAGCACACACCACACCAAGCGAACTGCCTTTCACTCTGGGACAACGAGCTTCACACTTCAGTGCTAATGGAGCCCTGGTCGACCCCTAGGAATGTGTGAACCACACTTTATTAATCTGTTTAAGAACACCCATCACCAATTAGCATTTGTCACAGCCAGCTTCATGCTCGCCTACACTTCTGCTTTGAAGATCAGATTAACCACGCCATCGATTAATGCACCAAGATGTATTCCCTTCACCTATTAAGTATTGCTTATACCTCTTGAGACTGCACTCTGCCTCAACGTGGTGTGAACCCTTGAACCACCATGATTAATGGGATTTTTCTTGGTGGCCGCAAGTGCGGAGAATCTCTAATCCTGAGACGTTCACTTTGTCCACTCCCACTCTCATCTTCATTTCTTGCACTTGAGGTTCTGTCAGTCTACTTGACCGTTTGTCTTCTGGGAATGCTACGGATCTCCAATGGGTCCACTTCCAGGTATTGTGGAGGAGTGCCCTGCAAGGATCCCACAGTGCCGTACCTTTATCGGATTCTGTGCCAACCAGTTGGTTATCTGTCTCCCTTTCAAAATGTTCAGATAACCCGTACAAATAACTGGGTTTACAGGAGGACGATGCATGAATTAATTTGTTAACCCTAATCCTAACCCTACAACTTACACTTGACAACCCACCGATCGGCAGCAGAGTCGCCAAAAAGAAAGACTAGGGGGCTTCCACTGAGTTCTTCACACCAGACATGTTGGCCACGGCCACTGTGCCATATTTCCACTCTGGATAATCTGCTCAGCATCGATCTTGCCGATATCCCTTTCCCACATCACAATATTCCAAAGGGATCCTGTTTTCTGGAAATGTACCACCTGGTGCTGCCAGTTGGTGAATGATCTCTCCGATCGATTATAACTCAACTTTCGCATTGTAAGGAAGTCTGATCCAAAGGGGCTCGAGAGATTGCCGCATCGTGTTGCTCTGAGTGAAGATTCAAATGTCACTTCCCTAAAATGTCAGAACGTCCTCGCAGTAGAAACGCTGTGGGTGCTTCGCACGCCGATACAAGTCGCTGTGACTGTATTTTAACAACAACAAAAAAAAATTGTATACAGGGTCCAGGCTCGTGGAAGGGCTGGGGCACAGAACGGATCAGGACTCAATCAAACAAAAGGAAAAGCAGGAGAAGGGGGTGGGGGGGGGGGATGCCAACATCAGGGCAGAGGGATAAAATAGGAGACGGACAACAAAGGATGCAGGTAAGCATTAGGGGTAGGGGAGAATATGGGGGAGGGGGGTGGATAAGACAGATACAGAAGCAAACTCTCAGGATGGGAAAGACTGGAAATTTAGGGGTGAGGGTGTTTCCGTGGTAGAAAACATCATGTTTATGTTTTTGGATGGGCGTGATGTGACATGGTAGCCTGAAGGGAGGAATTACATCAAAGAGAATGTGAAAGTTGGTTCCACAGGTGGGGGGGGGGGGGGAGAGAGAGGAGCGAATTATTCAAGATGAGTAGTGATTCTGGATTTTGGGAGTTTCACCAGAAGATGGTCGCTGGTGGACCGCCACAATATACGTGGATCTCTTGGCCCTCAAAAGGGTGAGAGCAGCTCTACGTACAATGAATGGGTTTCATACTTGTTTAAAGCATTCAAACCTTTGACTCGTTCTTCTTCGAATAATCCGTCTGTATGACTATTGTTTCTGCAATGGATATTATTTTAACAATCAAGCTGAGAGTACCTTGACCTCTAACAATGAAGCATGTTGTTACTGGTCACATGTCCTCCGTATACCTGACTGTGGTTTAAATGTAAATGATTTCTGCGTTCCTGAAAACTATATCAATTGTTCGGAATATTACTTATTCTTCCTCCTTGTATAAATCTTCCTTATTACCTCCGCAATCGAAGGTGGACGGAGATTATGTTTTCACCCATGTTCGTCTGTCTGTGAGCACGATATCTCAAAAGATTACGGACAAATTTGGACGAAATTTGGTGGACAGGTTGGGGATGTGACAAGGACGAATTGATTCAATTTTGCTTAAGATCCGAATCCGGATTCGAGATGTTTTTTTCTAATTTTCATGGCGATTCTTCACTATTGAGCGATGGGGCCAAAAACGATACATAGCATGATATTTAAAAACGTTCTGGACGGGTTATGATAAAACTAGGTGGATGACTTGGTTAGGTGACAAGAACAAGCCGATTCGATTTTGGTTCAGGTCCGAATCCAGATCTGACCTCTCGGTGAGATACAAAGTGTAAACCGTTCAGCCTGACGGAGGTATGCACTCCACCGAGTGCTGTTCTAGTTGTTCTGCTTTTCCCTTTCACAATTAAAATTTAGAAAACCCATCTCTGCATGATGTATGTACATCGATGTTTCCTGTGCGATATTCATTCGATTTCACATCGGTTTAAAATTGATAAACAAGTAACTGCCGTCACAGTCGTGTGCAGGTCTGTTTTGACGCCTTGTTGCATTCCCTTCTTTTGGAATGCTATAATAAGACGACGATTCTCATCGATTTTCTGTTGTTTCTTTGCAAAATTGTTAATGATCACATTGTATACATTTTGGAAGCTATACCATGAGTTCTAATCCTGTGTTCAGCCTTCTGCAATTTGCGTGAAGATTTGGAATTGCATCGGCTACCCTCTTGCGCCTTTTCAAAAAAACAAAAAAAACCAACCCGATTGACCATTGCTGATGATCTTGCATTTCCATAGACAGTTCACTATCAGATTGACTGACAGGCAACCCTTCTTGGCAAAGATACAATTTGGCTGTATTTCCTCGAAGGGCTGTCTTAAGGCCAAGGTTATGCCCTTTCAATTCTGAAGCAGGAGAAAAAGAAAATGTGCCAGTGAGTCTGAAAAGATCTCTTGAGTTGCCCCGGGGGGCTTCAGCAGGAGTAAAGAGTTGGCAGGTACACACGCTGCATCTATTTATGTTGAATTCACTTTTCATTCAGTTGAACCGCATTCGTTTGTGCTCAGATGAAAACGATTCACAGTCTTGGTGCATTTAATCTGATCGACATAAGCAGGGGGATTAAATGACAGGTGTGCATGACCACTGACTGGGTGTGCCGATATTGGCCAGATGATCAAGGCATTTGGTCCGAATTGACAGATGGAGTCTGTACTCTTAAAATCTGAAAAATAACAATAATAACCTTGATCTGATCAAGCAATTTTATTAAACCTCCCTAAGTCTCTATCATGTATCAAAATGTTATTTTTGCGATTATCGTCATCCAGAATTGTGATTATACTTTGTTTTTTTTAAATCCTTTACAAGATCGATGCTCATGGGTATCAACTGATAGTTGGCCGTGGCAACGGATAGACACTTCTGGTTCAGGAACTTCAGGTTTGGGTTTTTTTTTTTTTGCATGTGTGCTTAAATATGCAGCTGCCGCTTCCATTGCATCAGAGCTATGTGATCCGAAGCGGCTCCGTTGTGTTTTTCTGTTATATTTTCGTTTCAATGCTACTGTTTGTGTTTTTGTCCAATTTTTCATGTTAAGTCATACCTTGTTATGCTGTGTTGTCGAAATTTGTTTTCGTGTTCAAGACCTACTCCTCTGATAGCCGTCGTGAAAAATCTGTGCCATTCAACTTCTTCCTTCTGAAATATCTTACTTTCTACCTCCTCACCGTTATCCTATTTCCCCTCCTCCCTTCAAAAAATAATTCCTTTCAGGTCTTCAAGACAGCTGTCCACCACCATCTCGAATCACCTCCCATCCAAACCATTATCTTTTCTACCCTCGTTAAACCCACCCAATAAGTCGACCTTCCAAATTTCAAGTTTTTCCTTCCTGAGTTTCCTTCTGGATTCATTTTGTCTACCCTAAGTGTCCTCCTCCACCCCACATTCTTGCCCACACCCCTTATTTATCAGTCTCCCTCTTAATAAGAAAGGGAATGAACGAACAGGAAAAGAAGATATATATTGTTCCGAATTCGCGCCCGCCGGCGTGCGATCGGCCACGTGACTCGAATCGCGGCACGTCGCCCACCGGACGGACAATTCTGTCGTGACCCTCTCGGACTAACGCCGGGAGCTAGTCACGGGTGGGCCTTTCGGCCTCACCACGATCGTGCCAATCGGCCACCCGCGTGGGATAGGGTTGTTCGCCAAACTCGACCGACCTAAGTACCCACGCGGATGGTAAACCGGGCGATCGCACCTCACCGCAGGTCGACTCCGGACACGGGCCGCTTAAGCGGTCCGTTCCGTGCCATCGGGATAACCGAGCGGTGTTATCGTCGGCCTCGACGGTTCCGATTAATTATCGGGCGTATTAAGCCCACGACGAACCCATTACGTGAAGCAAGATGGAGATTCAACAAAGGGAAGGATGCAGCGAAACGGGGAACAAGTTCACACAAGCACTTTATTCACACACATACAGAGCACACATATACAGCCAACAGAATCAGAAATGCACATGTATCAATTTAAAACAACAAAAAACAATGCAGAGCTACGACCGAATACGCGAACACAAGGCAACACTTAAAACAATACTACTTGACGGACGGCGCCACCCACAGACATTTACACCAAACCCCAAAAGAAAATGGAAGTGCGACTTCCCTGATCGCGTCGAGTCCTCCTTTTGCGTCCGCAACTCCGAGCCCCTCCGGTGTGGTCCGCGAGCTCGTGCCGCGTGTAACTCGTGTGGTCCACTCGACGGTACGGACGGGGTTTTGGGGAAACGGACGGGGTTTGTTTGGCGCTGTTTTCTGCACTCGCGCACGGATCAAAGAAGCAAGGCAGGAACAACAAGCTCGCGACTCGAACCAGAAGACGACCATGAACCAGAAGACAAACATAAAGACCAACCCTCGACCAACAACACCTCAAGGTCCGTCCTGTCCGCCTTTTGTAGCGCGGGGCTGCGCCCTTCGCTCCGCCCCGTTTTCGGCCCCGCCTCCCTTCGAGCTTCTTGGAGAAGCCTCTCGAAGGGGGCGTGACCTCTCGCTCCCCCCTCCACCCCGCGCCGTCAGTCTTGGCTCAGAGCCAGGGAATTATTCCCCCAAAATCAGACCCCTCCTTTACATGACCTTTGACCCCTGCGCGGATCGCACCTCCCCCACACCGAGCGCGGAGAATTTCGACGGGAGAAACAGGCGGGAAAACTCCCGTGCATCGTTGTTGGGTTTTGTTTGTTCCCAGAGATCGTAACCACACAGGGCCTACTGAATGGCGAGTGGCGAAGATGTGGTAGCGTAGATGGTGGAGGTGGCGTGGTTGTAGTGTGGTTGGGGCTGTGGTGGGGATGGCGTGGTTGTTGAGATGCTGTTTATTTGAAATAAAAGATTGAACAGAAAAAATGGCTAACTCAAAGCGTCGCAGCCCGGATGGATCACATAATTTCCCTCTACACAACGGGTTTGGGCTAACTACACATGTACTTAGAGATATCTCACCTACGGGACCTGAATGGTTGTTTGCGAATTTCCACGACCGTAACAATATGTATGTATATATGTATATATGTATATGTATGTATGTATATATATATATATATATATATATATATATATATATATATATATATATATATATACATATATATATATATCAAATACAACCTGTTGCTTCACTTATGGGGACAATAAGTGGTGGGGGGGTGGAAAGAAAGAGGAGAGAGAGGATGAAGAAGGGGGAGCGAGGAAAGGGACAGCGAAAAAGTGGGGGGGTGGGGTAGGAGGTGAGGAGAGCAACACCTCACCAAACATTGCTATATACTGCGTGGAGGGGTGTGTGTGTGTGTGTGTGTGTGTGTGTGTGTGTGTGTGTGTATGTGAGAGAGACAGACAGAGAGAGCGACAGAGGTGTGGGGGAAGCGAGGAGGGACAGGCAGACAGACAGACAGACAGACAGACAGACAGACAAAGAGAGAGTGGGGGGGGGGTGAGGAGGAAAAAATCATAATAGACAAGTGAGGGGTGGTGGTGGAATTAGGAAAGAAAATGATATGTGATGCTTCATGACCGAACACATAAAAAAACTCGTGGGGGAGCACTCGGGAGAGTGCAAAACCTCCGCCGCCAATACTGCTGGGTCATTCAAGTGAACCTTATATCTTATTCATTAAATATGATGGCAACAGTGCTGACAGTTATAGTTCTTTTCTCCAACATTTTTTTTTTGGGGGGGGGTAGAAATCACTTAAAACATGTAGAAATGCAAAAAAAACCATTTTTTTTTCTCTAACATTTTTTGGGGGGAGGGGGTTGGAAATCACTTAAAACATGTAGAAATGCCAAAAAAAATTTTTTTTCCTTTTTTTGGGGAGGGGGGGAACAATTTTTCTTTGGGGGGGGGAGGTTGGAAATCACTTAAAACATGCAGAAATGCAAAAAAAAAAATTTTTCTCCAACAAATTTTTTTTGGCGGGGGGGGGGGGACCAAGTCCAAAATTTAATGGCATCATCCTTGAACCATACCTAACCCCCCCCCCGCCCCACCAAGTTTCGTCGAAATTCTTCAAGGAGTTTTTCCGTAATACTGTTCACAAACAAACAAACAAACAGAAAGGGGTGAAAACAGTAACCTCCATCCATCTTCGAAGATGGCGGAGGTTAACGAGAAAGGCACTTAGTAGAGCGCATACCTCTGTCACACAATGCCTGATCCACAAGAACAATACGTTTTGAGATATCGTGCTACATATCCTTTTTAGCCATATGTCTCATTGGTGAGCAATCACTTTAAAAATTATCAGATCCGGATTTCGATCTTCACCAAAATGGAATCAATTACTTCTTATCACACACCCAACGTGTCTACTAAGCCTCATCCGAATATGTCCACAACTTTTTGAGATATCTTGCCACATATCGTTTTTAGTCCCATCTCTCAATGGTGAAGAATCACTTTAAAAATTATAGCAGTAAGATCCGGATCCAGATCTTCACCTAAATCTAATCGGTTCAGCCGTGACACGCACTCAACCTGTCAACAAAATTTCATCCAGATCCGTCCACAACATTTTGAGATATCCTGTACACAAACAGCCATCAAACACAGACAAATAGGCAGAAATGGGTGAAAACAACTCCTTCACCTTCAGTGGCGGAGGTTACAAAAAATCACGTCAGAACAGCTGTACACACAACGACACAACAGGATTTGTAAAGGTAACCGCTGGAACATCTGCAAAAACTTTAATTTTCCAGTTCCATAAAATTTCTGGGAAAATGAACCAAAAGCAATCACTGAAAACACTGAAAACTCACGTACGACCTAATGATCCCATCGAGCGTGAACATCGAAAACAAAGCATTGCAACCAGATATCATACTTGGGTATAAAAAAAGGGAGAAGAAGGCATTGTGAATTGAGGTGTTAATATTAGTGATTTTGGACTAAACGAAACAGAAATCAAGAAAATGACCAAATACCAAGACCTCAAGAATGACGTGAAATTATCCTGGAAGCTGAAGAATGCAAAACTTGTACACGTGATATTTCTTTTTTGTTTTTTTTTTTGTATACCTTGGTCGAGGCTCGTATGAGAGCTAACACACAACTCACAACAAGGGGGCATGAGACAAGAGGGGTGGGAGTGGGAGGGACAAAACAGTGGGGAACAGACACATTCGGTGAACTGTGGAAGGGAGAGGGATGGGGATGGGACGGGGAACATGGCGAAGAGAAGATGGACATTATAGGGACTTTCAGGAAGGAAAGCAGGGGAATTGAAGGAAGTGGGCTTGGGTGGATTATCGGGGGTAGAAAAGATCGAGGATTTGGATGGGGGATGATAAGAGGTGGTGGTGAACAGCTGTTTTGAAAGCCTGGAGGGAAGAATGGGAATGAATAGAGTGAGGAAGTTTATTCCAAAGGTGGGAAAAAAAGAGGAATGAAAGAGTGAAGATGAGCAGTGATTCGTGATTTTGGTAGTTTTACCAGAAGGGGGTTGTTGGCGGACCTTGAGCGCTCTGTGGAAATGTGGTGGGGACAAATCGCAGAGAGAGCAGGGGGGCAAGGCTGGAGAGGAGTCGGTAGAAGACAGAAAGACCACCGACCAACCTGTGGTGATTGATTGAGAGGCCCAAAGACTCAGCTTCATTGCGGGAGATGCCGATGATCTTAAATGCCCTGGTTTCGACAGCGTGAAGCCGAGAAAGGTGGGAGGCAGGAGCACCAGCCCAGAGAGGAGAGCAGTACTCCATCAGGCTATGGACAAAAGCTTTGTAAGTGGTCAGGAGCTCAAGAGGGCCGAGGAAGGACTTTGCACGACGGAGGATTCCCAGTCGGCGACTGGCTTTTGAGGCGAGGTTGGAAATGTGACTTTCCCAGGAAAAGTCATGGCAGATAGTGAGACCCAGAAGCTTGAAAGAAAAGACTTCTTCCAGAGGATTGTTGAGAAAGTGGATGGGTGGGTTTTCTAAACGGTCCTTTCGAAGAGACATAGTGAGAGTGTGAGATTTGTCTGGATTGAAAGACATGTTCCACGTGTTGGACCAGTTTGTGATTTTATCCAGATCTGCAGTGAGCGAAGAAGCTGCTGATTGCCGGTCTGAGGGATGACAGATGATACTGCAGACGGTGGAGTCGTCGGCAAAGAGAAATAGAGGATTTTCCAGAGAGTCGGAGAGATCATTGATGAAAACCAGAAAAAGAACAGGGCCCAGAATGCTACCTTGAGGAACTCCAGCTTGGACAGGAAGAGGGGATGAAAGAACTCTATTTAGGGCCACACGTTGACTGCGACAGGAGAGGAAGTCTGCGAGCCATGAGTGGAGATGGCCTTGGATACCATGGGAAGAGAGTTTGGTGAGTAGTGCAGGGTGCCAGACTGTGTCAAAAGCACGTGATATGTCCAGGGATACGGCTCGGATTTCCTGTCTGGCATTGAGTACCTCCATCCATTGATGGGAGAGCAGAAGCAGCATATCCAGGGTAGAGTGACGTGGTCTGAAACCAAATTGATGATTGGAAATCAAGCCATTGGAGAAGAGGAAGGATTTCATTTCTGAAGCGATGATGGATTCCATCACCTTGCTGATGATTGGGAGAAGGCTGATTGGTCTGTAGTTACAGGGATCTGTTTTTGCACCTTTTTTATGCAGGGCAGTGATGTTAGCAGATTTCCAAGCAGATGGCAGATGACCTTTGGCAAATGAGAGGGTGAATAGAAGAGAGAGAGGGTGAGCAAGAGCAGAAGAGCAGGCTTTGAGGACACGTGGGCTGATGCCGTCTGGACCGGTTGCAGAATCTGACTCGAGGTTTGAAAGCAAGCTCTCCACCTTGTCAGGAGAAAAGGACACAGAGTCCAGGGACAGTTGGGTGCGACTGGGTAAGGTGGGTAGAGAAAGTGATGAGTTTAGGACACAAGATTTAGCTGCAAACACCGAGTTTAGACATTCAGCTTTATCACGTGTGGAATCAGCAGTGCGGCCATTTGAGGTAAGGGAGGGGATGGAGGGGGAACATACACCAGAAACAGATTTGATTAAACACCACCAGGATTTTGAGGAGGGAGAGAGGTTTGAGAGTTCAGACTTGAGATGAGAAAGATGTTGTTTTCTGGCTCTCCTGAGGGTAGATACACACTTGTTCCGAGCTTTGTGGAAAGAACTGAGATTGCCCTCAGTTGGGTTTGCTTTCCATGAGGCAAAGGCAAGTTGTTTCAGGACAACTGCCTCGCCACAAGCTTCAGTAAACCAAAGGCGGGAGGAAGGGTAGGACAACTGAACACAAGAGGGGATAAATCTGTGCTTGAGGGAGAGCAAGTTTCTTTGAAAGAATTCCCAGGATGAGTTGATGTTTGAGAAAGTAGCGATAGGAGACCAGTCTGTAAGTTTGATGGCTGCTCGGAGACCCTGCCAATCGGCTTGAGTGAAATGCCAGACTCGACGGCGGTGAGGTGGTTCTCTGATAACAGCCAGAGAGATGTCCACTTTGACAAGGACGTGGTCAGAAGAACCGATTGGAGCGAAGGAAGAGCAGCAGATATTGTCAGGGAAATTTGTCAAAATCAGATCCAGAAGAGATGGAGTACTATTGGTTGAGATCCGGGTCGGGAAGTTGACCGATTGAGTCAGTCCTCATGAGTCACAGAAAGCTTTTGCTGAGGTGCCATGGCAGGTGAGAGAGGTACCCACACATAGCCAACTGGCGTGATGACAATTGAAGTCACCACATATGAGGAATAGAGAGTTTGGATGAGAAGATAGAAGTTGGTCCATGTTTTCGGATAGTGAGGTGTAGATGGAGTCATCACTGTTCGGTGGACGGTACAGTAAACATATAAACATGAGGTGGGAGTGGAGGGGAAGCCGTAGCCAGAGGTATTCCTGGGGGTGTGGGGGAGTGAGAGCAGTGCATGGAGAGTGAGGAATAGAGTCTTTGATGAAGAGAGCAACACCTCCACCAGGACGAGGCTCAGGTCTGTCATACCGGAGGAGGGAGTAACCGGGGAGAGATACTTGGGATTCAGACACGTCTTGGGAGAGGAAAGTTTCTGTTAGGCAGATTATGTCGGGTTTGTCAGTCGCAACCTGTATGGAATAATCTGAAAGGTTTGAGCGAAGGCCCTGGATATTTGAGGTCCACCCTTTTAATGAAGAGGTAGGGGAGGAGGCTTTGGGTGCAGGGGTGGAGGGGAGGGGGAGGGTAGGACAAGCGACGAGGGGGGGAGGTAAGGATGGTTGTTGAAAGAGTGTGGGGTATTGCAGAATAGCTCGGGGAGGGGGCCGAATGAGGAGGAGAAAAGGCTCTGTGGTGCTGGGGGAGAGGGGGGACAAGAGACAAGGAAGAAGGAAGTTCAGGATTTGAGGAGGTGGAGTGAAGAGATGGAGGTGAGAGGGCAGTGGAGGGAGGCAGCTTGGTGGATGAGAGGGGGGGCAACTTTGAGAAGGATGAGTGAGGGGGATGAAAGGTGGGAGAAAGGTGAGGGGGGAATTTTTGAGAGAGGTGAGATCGAGTCTTGCGGGGAGAAGAGTGGGATAGTTGCTTTGAGAGTGAGAGTGAGGGGTGAGGGGGGTGAGTTGGCACTGAAGTTGGAAAAAAAGAATGGTTGATGGAAAGCGAACATTCATAGCAAACTGTGGTTTTTAAAAGTTTTAGGTCAGAGATGCGATTTAACACAATTCTTGATGGATGCAATAAAGGCGAATTCAGAGAATGGAGAGAAGAAACGCTGTAATAGTTGGATTTTTTAGGCAAGGAATGAAGGAGAGGTCGAAATGAGAGCAGTCTGTTAAAATAGCAGAAGAGTGGTGCATTATGAAACAGTAAAGAGTACCACATGTGTGAGAGAGGAAGATGAAGCATTATAAGATCGTTTTTGTTGTTAATATTAATGTTTGAAAGAGTTTTCAACAGATTAGGTCATGAAAATGTCGAAGAAAAATCGAGGAAGAAGACGAGGAGGAAGATAAGAGGAAGATAAGAGGAAGAAGAAGAAGCAGAATCGGGAGAAGGTCAGCGTGTTGTTGTTGGGTATTTTTTATTTTTTGAGATAAGAAAGAGATTAGTTGGGAGAATGGGGGATGTTAGGAAAGTGGGGAGGATGAAAATTGAAGGTAATGGGGAGGATAGAAATTTAAGGTAATGGGGAGAAAAAAAACAAAAAAAAACGATCAAACACCGAGTGGAACCGGTAGGCCTCAGGCCTAGGCCTCAAACACCCGGTAAGAACGTCGACAAAATAGCACGATTTTTGAAACAAAACCGAACTAGGAACACACAGTAACATGTAGGTGAGAAAATTAAACAGTTAAAACGGGACAAATAACGACCGGAAACTTAACTTTGAGAACGTCAGCAGAGAGCCCCAAAAGAAAACCTCTCGTCGCTCCAAACCCGGAACCGGAAGTCCAAACGAAGTTGTCATGGGAATGGTGACAAAGAACCTCACAGAGATATTAAACACCATCCCTGGGAATATTATTACAAATTAACTCCATTTGAAAGCCGTCCGGGGATCAGTGACGATTCTGAAAAGAGCCCTCAGCACAAAACTTTGAGAACAAAAAACTTCACAGCTTGGTCCATGAATCGTGACCCCTTACTGACATGAAGGTGGATCCTTTAAGCCCACCCTGGGAGGACTCAATTCCACATTCTGAAGCCCCATATGTTGACTGACACACACACACACACACACACACACACACACACACACACACACACACACACACACACACACACACACACACACACACACACACACACACTGAGAAGTGGGAGGGCTCCATTCCTCTTTATGGAAACCATATATGGAGATAACAACCAACAACCAACAACCAAAAACAAAAACAACAACAACAACAACAACACACACACACACACAAACCCATGCCAAGTTCCCTTATGGTAATGCAGTTTCTATACACATACACACATACACACACACACACACACACACACACGTACATAAAATGACAAAACAAAGATTTACCTTTAAACAGAGTTCTTTGAAAGAGGAATTAAAGTGGGAAATTAGCAAAATTCAATTGAAAAATATATCAAGGCACAGAACACAAAATGTCGATCTCTGCTCTACGCCTTCATCGCCAGATCATGGCAAACACGTGGTCGGATGGACCTTATTGTTTTTATATATGTATCGAAGTCGAAGTGAGGCATGGATTTTATGAAAAGGAGATTGCACAAAAAGGTAAAACGAAACGATGTCCTGTAAAAAGTAAAATTACACATTTTTCAGCGGATGAGACACCTCCTGAGGCACCCCAATTCTCACGTGCGGGATTCTCGTCTACGTACGTCTCATCGATACAGGTACTTTTATGGAAATGAACAAACAAGCAGCTTGAAGAGCGCTCACCAAGTGGCTTAAGCACTCAAGCAAGCACTCCAACAAAATTGGTTGATAAGAAACGGCTCACTTGGTACACGATTAGCAATCACTGAACTGTCATATTTTACATACACCTGGCAGAGATGCCCGAAATGTCAAATATGTCCGAATTGGACAAATGAACACTTTTCTCGAAGTCGGAACTACTTGTAAGTTCGATTCTGGGGCTTAAATTTTGTAATTCTGCTTAGTTTATGAGATTCTCGCAGTGATTGCATGTGCGGAAATGAAATAAAGCAATGAACTCTGACATCTCTGGGCATTTATAAGCATTTCAATGTACCCAGCAATTTGTAGCTATGATGAACAGGCATTCGATAATAATGAGTGAGGAAAGTGAAATAAAAAAACTTATTGTTAAGAAATCGTTGCGGCCTGTTCCAAGTCAAGGCATGGTTGAGCAGGCCAAAAACTTGGAGGCTTCAGACCCCAGCGAGGTTACCTAGGATATGCCTTAATACCCCATAGAGAGTGGTGACCGAGGATGTGCCTGATGAAGGATATAATTAAATAAGGCCGTTAATTATCTTCAAATGGGGTGTTTTAATTAACTTAAACACCCAATTTTCACTCCTGAACTTCCTTGCAGTTTTCTTAGGATGCATGCAAAGTGTCAGGCTGCGAGGTTTTATAGTTTTGGAGTTGTAGAGGAGACACACAGACTGACACACACACTGACATTTATTTGTATAGATTTTCAAGATCTGAATTGGCTCTACCCCCACTAAATCGATCATTTTCTGCAACTTTTATTTCATGACATTTTCAATAATAAGCTCTCCTTATTATTGATTTTTTTATTGGAAATTTGTTGGAAATTTATTGGAAAATTTTATTGGAAATTTTTATTGGACTCGTTTTTTATTGGAAATTTGTGACACCACGCCCCCCGCCCCCTTTTCAAGAAGAAAATGCCAAAATGGACAAAAAAAGTTTTTTGACCAAATGTAACTAAGCTTCTACAGGCACAACATCAGGGTTCCCTCACTAATCCCTGAAAGTTTCATCTTCTTCAGTCAATTCTTATCGGAGAAGTCGAAGATACTGTTATGCATTCGTGCCTGCCGGCGTGCGATCGGCCGCGTTTCTCCAATAGCAGCCGCGTCGCCCACCGGACAGACAATTCAGTCGTGACCCTCCTGGAACGATCGCCAGAAACCAGTCACGGGTGGGGGTTTAACCTCACCACAGCCCAGTCCGCATTCTACCCGCGCGAAATAGGGTCACTCACCGAATATCGAAATACCTAAGTACTCGCGTAGGTAACCTACCGAGGGGCCGTACCTCGCCGCAGGTCGGCTTGGGAAACGAACCGCTTAAGCGGTCCATTCCGTTCTACAGCGATAACCGAGCAGGTATTATCGCCGACCTCAACGGATCCGATTCTCTTTACCGGGTGTTTAAAACCCAACTAATTATTCCACGATGCAAGATGGCATTTTCAACGGGGAAAAGACGCAACGAACTGGGAACATTTCACAAGCAAGGACATTTATTATTTACACACACACATCACAAGCAAGGCAGTCATGCACGTATGTACAACCAGGCAGTAATGATGCAATAATACAAGAAAGGAAGCAAAAGCAATACCACCGAATACGAGCAAGGATCAATGTACATGCACAATCACTTATACAGTCGTTACTTCACAAGACACGGCGCCACAGCATTCATTCAAAAGCAAAGGAATGGCCACTCCCAAAGATGAGAGTGGCAGACAGGGTCCGTGGACCTTTATAGTTCATGAGCTTTGGTTGACCGAACGGGCTCACGAGACTGATGCGGCTTACCCGCACCGTAATGGTGCAACGATGGGCAGGTCGTGACGCCTTCTCCCCATGGCCACTAGGACAGCCGCGCCTGATTGCCGCCTTGCCAAGGCGAGGTGATCCGGGCCTCGGCCGGCAACGCGGCTGAGAGGAATGAACGGGTCTATCAACGCTCTCTCAGCGCTGATGCTCGACAAGAGTTGATGCCCTCTTAGACCCCGTCCGTCCCTCAGCGATGCGCGGATCGCGCCGAGGTCCGATCACCTCGGACTGGCTTGGCGGTGGCAAGCTCTCTCCGGCTGTGGTCTCCACCAAAGATCGTAAAGCGGAGCAAGATAGCCCACTTGTGCGAAACAGTAAAGTAAACAATGGACACCCTCGGCGGCCATTTTAGCAGGCAGGCAGAGCGAGCTTGCGCTGAAAACAACCCGGAATTATTACCACCAGAATGGCTTGTGAACACGAGTAATAATAATTTTTATTTTGTTTCTGGTGTTCTTAATTTCTTGCCTGGGGCAGGGTACATTAAAATGCATTCTAATGAATTTGCACTTTATTAAAGTCAAAGCTTACTGCATATTTCAGTTATGACCATCATCATGTTTTTCTATAGTACAGCCCATAAATCCATAAACATGGATTTCACTCTACCAGAATCCCTTTAACCCCTTTGAGCTTCATATACATGTCCTAATATATCCAGTGTAAATGCTTGGAAGGAGTGATTCATGTCTCATATATCATAAGGATAAATTATTTCATACTCTGTGATCTCATGATTTGAACTACAGCCTACATTTATCTATATTTGATCTACATGCAAATGTATGGGTACTACAGTTCTTGTTTAATTAAGATCATTAATCTGATTTAATAATGGTTTCATGATATTTGCATGTAATAACATAATATATTCCAGACCTTTATAGAATCTAATGTTCATTCAAGCACATGGCTCTGTCGCAAAACGAAGGAAAACAAACAGATCATTCATTTCTGCTGTCATGATGCATTACATACAAGTACATTGTGGGGATAGGATTTAAAATTGTACAAGACATTGAAATGTATATGAACACTGGAATGTTTAAATACATGGACACCTGTGCATCTAATATTTTGATCTAATACCGACTTAATGTAGTGCAACTAATTGAAAATAATTTATCTTTTCATTAATTGTCAGGAGATGATGCAATGCTCAGCATGGGTAACTGTAAGTTTCATTTCCACCTGTAAAATGTGTGAAAAATCATTGCAGGTAAACGTTTAAAAGTACATTTGCCAATGACACGTAACTTTTCTTTTTTTTCTAGTGAAGTAAATCCACATGCATCAATGAAGACACTGGAAAATGCAGACTTGTAAAGGAAAAGAAAGAAATACTGTACTTGGAATACAAAGGCATTTGTAAATATATTGTAAAGTTATGAAGTTTAAATAGAAATTCTTCCATATTTATGTGTACAGCAATCATTTTGATATTGTAACAGGTTATTGCATTTTGAATGTTTGCTGTTTGCATTGTGTGTGTGTGTGTGTGTGTGTGTGTGTGTGTGTGTGTGTGTGTGTTGTGTGTGTGCGTGTGTGTATGTGTGTGTATGTGCGTGTGTGTGTGTATGTGTGTAAGTGTGTGTGTGTGTGTGTGTGTGTGTGTTTCTGACTGTGTGTGTATGTGTATGTGTGTGTTTCTGACTGTGTGTGTGTGTTTCTGACTGTGTGTGTATGTGTGTGTTTCTGACTGTGTGTGTATGTGTGTGTTTCTGACTGTGTGTATGTGTGTTTCTGATTGTGTATGTGTGTGTGTGTGTGTGTTTATGACTGTGTGTGTATGTGTGTGTTTCTGACTGTGTGTGTGTGTGTGTGTGTGTGTGTGTGTGTGTGTGTGTGTGTGTGTGTGTGTGTGTGTGTGTGTGTGTGTGTGTGTGTGTGTGGGGGGGTTGATCCTTGCCTCCCCTCCCGGATTTCTCCCCATGCCTAAATAGTTACTTCAAAGGACACTTTCTTGGAAGGTGATATTTATCATACAAATTGTGTTGCATGACTTCTTTTGTTGATGATGATGATGATGATGATATATATATATATATATATATATATATATATATATATATATATATATATATATATATATATATATATATATATATATATATATATATATATATATATATATATATATATATATATATATATATATATATATATATATATATATATATATATATATATATATATATATATATATATATATATATATATATATATATATATATATATATATATATATATATATATATATATCTCCAGGTAAGAATAATATACTTTCTGCATGTGTCAGGGCTTTGATTTTATCCTTTCCTCTCTCAATTTGCCTTTTCTTCTTTTTTTTATCTGTTAGCTTCTCTTCTTCTCGAGTTCTCCATCCTAATTTATTTCTTTCTCTCCCTTTCTTCTATCTCATCTCTTCTTATTTTGTGCAATTTCACTTGTGATAAAAAGAAACTGTCTTGTACATGGCTAATGTATCATCGCCTTACTCCCTTTCACGCCCCTCTCTTGCCTCCTACTCCGCGGTCAAACTACAACGAAGACAGCAGCTTGCTTGCTAAAATGGCCGCCGTACTGCTCCGTTGCATACTTCACCGAATTGAACGCGATTGCGCACGAGTGAGCTATCTTGCTGTGCTTTACGATCTTTGGTCTCCACGTAGCCCTCTGGTGTTCTCCAGGCTCTCCAATCCTTCCAGACCGCTGCAGACTGCCCTTGACTCACGCTCGGTTCTCCGACCCCTCCAGACTCACGGCTCCACCGACTGACGCTAAGCTCCATTCTGTTCGGCTTTATATAGGGCCGGGGAGACAATATTCGACCGACCCCCGGGGAGCGGACGTAGTAGAAATCACCGGCTTTCACGATCTGTCACTTTGACCCCCGACCCCCGGGGAGTGGACGTGGTAGAAATCACCAGCGTTCACGATCCGTCACTTTGACCTCCGACCCCCCGGGGAGCGGACGTGGTAGAAATCACCGGCGTTCCAAACGGCGAAAACCCTTTGCCTCTGCCTCCAGTGAAGAGGGCGTCGTATTCGGAACAAAGGTGAGGAGATGTTCATGGTGTCGGGTTGTTGATGGTTGTGGAGGTAAAAAGGGCAAAGGTGGTGGTGGTTTGGTTGTGGCCGTTTTGGAACGATGTCGGTGGTGGCGATCTGGTTGTGAGGTATGGTTGGTCCAAAATAACGATAGAAAAAGAAAAACACTATCTCAAAGGGTCGCAGCCCGGTGAATATGAAGAAATCCCTCTAAACAACAGTGAGGAAACCTATCTAACACCAACTTACCGGGATAACTGATCTGAGGACCTTTATGATGTATTGCGAATTTCCACAGCCGTGACAATACATATGTCCATAGTATATACTTTCCCTCCAAAAAAAAAAATATATATATATATATATATATATATCGCAGCTTAGCGGACAATGCGGATTATGGATTATGCGGATTATGGATTATGCGGAATCCGCTTAGCGGATTATGCGGACAACAAAACGAATTTCCATACCGGATCGGTCGAGGCCCGGGTTACCAACGGTGTCGTGGAGAAATGGTGTCGGGATAATCCTGAAGGAAGATCATGTCAAGAGGGTATTGGAGGTGAGGAGGGTGTCTGACCGAGTGATGAGTGTGAAGTTTGGAAATTGAAGGGGTGATGATGAATGTCATCAGTGCATATGCCCCACATATGGGGTGTGAGATGGAATATAAAGAAGATTTCTGGAGTGAGTTAGATGAAGTGGTGGAGAGTGTATCCAAGGATGAAAGAGTGGTGATTGGAGCAGATTTCAATGGACATGTTGGGGAAGGGAATAAAGAGGATGAGGAGGTGATGGGGAGGCACGGTCTCAACAAGAGAAATGTGGAAGGGCAAATGGTGGTAGAGTTTGCAAAAAGAATGGAAATGGCAGTGGTAAACACGTATTTCAAGAAGAAGGAGGAACACAGGGTGACATACAAGAGTGGAGGAAAGTGCACACAGGTGGATTACATCTTAAGTAGGAGATGCAACCTGAAAGAGATTAGTGACTGTAAGGTTGTGGCAGGGGAGAGTGTAGCTCGACAGCATCGATTGGTGGTCTGTAGGATGACTTTAGAGGTGAGGTTGAGGAAGAGAGTGAGGGCTGAACCAAGGACCAGATGGTGGAAGCTGAAGGAGGAAGACTGTTGCGTGAAATTTAGGGAGGAGGTGAGACAGGCGTTGGATGGTGGTAAAGATGGGTGGGATGATTGGGCAACGACAGCAGAAGTTGTGAGGGAGATAGCTAGGAAGGTACTTGGTGTGACATCTGGACAGAGGAAGGAAGATAAGGAGACTTGGTGTTGGAATGAGGAAGTACAGGAAAGTATAAGGAAGAAGGGGTTGGCTAAAAATAAGTGGGATAGTCAGAGAGATGAAGAAAGTCGGCAGGAGTACAAGGAGTGGCGTCGAAAAGCAAAAAGAGAGGTGGCTAAGGCCAAGGAAAAGGCATATGACGAGCTGTATGAGAAGTTGGATACAAAAGAAGGGGAAAAGGATTTGTACCGATTGGCAAGACAGAGGGACCGAGCTGGGAAGGATGTGCTGCAGGTTAGGGTGATAAAGGACGCAAATGGGAATGTGCTGACGAGCGAGGAGAGTGTTGGAGAAGGTGGATGGAGTACTTTGAGGAGCTGATGAATGAAGAAAATGAGAGAGAGAGAAGGTTGGAAGAGGTGGAGATAGTGAATCTGGAAGTGGGGTGGATCAGTAAGGATGAAGTGAGGACTGCTATGAAGAGGATGAAAAGTGGAAAGGCGGTTGGCCCAGATGGTATACCAGTGGAGGCATGGAAGTGCTTAGGAGAGATGGCAGTGGGGTTGTTAACCAGATTGTTTAATAAAGTCTTGGAAAGTGAGAGGATGCCGGAGGAGTGGAGATTAAGTGTACTGGTTCCGATTTTCAAGAATAAGGGTGATGTGCAGAGCTGTGGAAATTACAGAGGGATAAAGTTGTTAAGCCACACCATGAAGTTGTGGGAAAGAGTAGTGGAAGCTCGGTTGAGAGGAGAGGTGACGATCTGTGAGCAGCAATATGGGTTTATGCCATGAAAGAGCACCACTGATGCGATGTTTGCTTTGAGAATGTTGATGGAGAAGTATAGGGAAGGCCAGAAAGAGTTACATTGTGTGTTTGTGGATTTAGAGAAAGCTTATGATAGGGTGCCAAGAGAGGAGTTGTGGTATTGTATGAGGAAGTCGGGAGTGGTGGAGAAGTATGTGAGGATCGTGCAGGATATGTATGAGGACAGTGTGACAGCGGTGAGGTGTGCGGTAGGAATGACGGACCGGTTTAAGGTTAAAGTGGGATTGCACCAAGGATCGACTCTGAGCCCTTTCCTGTTTGCAATGGTGATGGGACAGGTTGACGGATGAGATCAGACTGGAGTCTCCATGGACCATGATGTTCGCGGATGACATCATGATCTGTAGGGAGAGTAGGGAGCAGGCTGAATCGAGCCTTGAGAGGTGGAGGTACGCACTGGAGAGAAGGGGAATGTTAGTCAGTAGGAGAAAGACGGAGTACATGTGCGTAAATGAGAGGGAGGGTGGTGGTATGGTGCGGTTGCAAGGAGTTGAGGTGGGGAAGGTGGATTGGTTTAAATACTTGGGATCAACTGTCCAAAGTAACGGAGAGTGTGGGAGAGAAGTGAAAAAGAGAGTGCAGGCAGGATGGAGTGGGTGGAGAAGAGTTGCAGGAGTGATTTGTGACAGAAGGGTAGCTGCAAGAGTGAAGGGGAAAGTATACAAGACGGTAGTGAGACCAGCTATGTTGTATGGTTTGGAGGCGGTGGCGCTAACAAAAAGACAGGAAGCAGAGCTGGAGGTGGCAGAGTTAAAGATGCTGCGATTCTCGTTGGGAGTGACGAGGATGGATAGGATAAGAAATGAGTGTATTAGAGGGACAGCGCAGGTAGGACGGTTTGGAGACAAAGTGAGAGAGGCGAGATTGCGATGGTTTGGACATGTGCACAGGAGGGAAACGGAGTATATCGGGAGAAGGATGTTGAAGATGGAGCCGCCAGGCAGGAGGAGAAGAGGAAGGCCAAAGAAGAGGTTCATGGATGCGGTGAGGGCGGACATGCGGGTGGTTGGAGTGTCAATGGAAGATGTGGAGGATAGAGCAAAATGGAGACAGTTGGTCCGCTGTGGCGACCCCTAGCGGGAGCAAGCCGAAAGAGGAAGAAGAAGAAGATATATCGCAGCTTAGCCACCCTCCAGGTGGGTGGAGTTTGTACATTATTTACTAAACTACCAAGGTATCCTTGCTCCGTGCTACACATGGGCGGGATCCCAAAATCTCAAAAAAAAAAAGCTTTGACAAATTTTATGGAACCTCTCCACCCACTGTAGGACAAGTGTTGCCGGGTCAGATTAAGACACCTTAGGTTCCTGGGCACTGCATCTGTAAAGGCCCCACTCCCTCCTTGCATTGACAAAAAAATATTACTAATTTCAAATAAAAGCCAAATTTATTGAAATACCAATTACATCAGGTGGGTGGTACATAATTTCTGGGATAAATCCTGTCAGACGTTTGTATGTTGTTGGTAAACACGTTTATTGGACGATATTTGAGAGGTAGTTTCAGAATTTCCTCTGATTTTGGGATGAGGAAGGTGTTGCCATTTGTGAGCCACTCATCCATTCATAGTTAAAAACTGCATCTGTGGGATTTCATGACAGCAAACTGGGAAATAATCTATAATAATTATGTGTGTGCGTGTGCGTGTGCGTGCGTGTGTGTCCTCCATAACTCCAAAACCATGAAACCTTGCAGCCCCAAACTATGCATGCATACTGAGGGAACTCCAATGGAGTGCGTGAATGAAAATTGGGTGTTTGTGTTAATTTAAACAACAATTTTGAAGATAATTAACGGTCTTATTTAATTATCCTTTAGCAAGACGTCATCCTTGGTCAGCCCCAGAGTCGGTCCTCTGTCAACTCGCTGGAGTCTCAGCTTGCCATTTTGTTCGACCTGCTCATCAATGCCTCAACTTGGAACAGGCCGCAATGGTTTCTTAACGATAAAACGTTTGTGAATTTTTTTTTCACTTTCCTCACTCATATCATTGAATTTCCCGATCATCGTACCTATGAATCATTGGATACATTGCAATACTTAGAAATGCCCAGAGACACCAGTGTTCATCGCTTTATTGCACTTCCGCACAAGCGATAACCTCTAGAATCTCTTAACATGAGCCAAATTTCAAAATTTTCAACTGCAGAATTGACCTTAGCAGCAGTTCCGACTGCTTAAAAAAGTGCTCATTTTCCCAATTCGGACGTTGTTCGACATTCCCGGCGTCTCGGGGTGATGTTTGTTATAACCAATCGCGAATTGCTTGACACGCCAGCGTGGTCATATCAAACAAGCCAGTGGAGATCCTTGTAGATAATACATACCAGGCAAGGATCACTGTGAAGGCAAGACAATAACCTGCAAATAAAGGCATCTAAATTGGGACAATTGTTCCACACACTAGTCACTCACGTGCCTGATATACAGTTGTTACACTTTAAACCTACTAAAACAACATCTCAGATTATTTTAGAGGCTTGGTAATGTGGAGCAAATTGTCTCCATTCCTTCCCCTCCTAGAAAACCTCCTTGGTCATGGTTCTCTCTCTCTCTCTCTCTCTCTCTCTCTCTCTCTCTCTCTCTCTCTCTCTCTCTCTCTCTCTCTCTCTCTCTCTCTCTCTCTCTCTCTCTCTCTCTCTCTCTCTCTCTCTCTCTCTCTCTCTCTCTCTCTCTCTCTCTCTCTCTCTCTCTCTCTCTCTCTCTCTCTCTCTCTCTCTCTCTCTCTCTCTCTCTCTCTCTCTCTCTCTCTCTCTCTCTCTCTCTCTCTCTCTCTCTCTCTCTCTCTCTCTCTCTCTCTCTCTCTCTCTCTCTCTCTCTCTCTCTCTCTCTCTCTCTCTCTCTCTCTCTCTCTCTCTCTCTCGTACCATACTCTTCGCAGAACATCAGTGCCACAAAAGCAGCTTCTTGAGCAAGCGAGGGTTATGCTGGGTGGTTTGCCATTGCCTTCCCAGCAGTAGTTGTGGAGGAATTTGGGATTTGGCAGGGTGTCGGCGATGGTTTGCCTACTTTTCGCGAAGGACACCATGCGGTCTTTAATGTCCTTTGACTTTTGCCGGGAGATGGGACACCCGGTTTAACATCGATCTGAGAGACTATGTGTGTGCACATTGATTTTTTTTTTGTATACCTTGTCGAGGCTCGTATGAGAGATAACACACAACGCACAGCAAGGGGGCATGAGATAAGAGGGGCGGGAGTGGGAGGGACAAAACAGTGGGGAACAACACATTAGGAGATCTGTGGAAGGGAGAGGGATGGGACGGGGAACATGGGGAAGAGAAGCTGGACATTACAGGGACTTTCAGGAAGGAAAGCAGGAGAATTGAAGGAAGTGGGCTTGGGTGGATTAATCACCCTGTCTGTGAAACACCGAGATGACAGTTTATAGTTGGGTCGGCATTCAAACCCAGGCTGGACAGTTTCGAGACAAGTGTGCCTACCTCTTGGTCATGCTGCCAACCCCTCATGGTCCTGGTTACACCTGCAATATCTTGAATGCTGGCACAAGAAGGCTCTCTGACAGATGGCATCGTGGGCAATTTCTGATTAACAATATTCACTCCACTAAACTAAATGACCAAGGAGCATTATACTTACAGGGTTTTGAGGGGGGAGGGGTGAGCGGTGAATCTTCCAAGGTATTGGCAACATGATAAATCCACAAAGGGCAATGAAACCATTACCTTGTACATTAAAAGCAGGGGTATCCCTGAGAGTCCTTCACATTAAGCCGAGACAACCGACAGACTCTGCTTCTTACAAGTGAAACAGGGAAAATGGGAATCTCCTCGTATTTACCAACTGATCACTTCAGCAGATGTTCCAGCAACCTGTCAGTGGAACTGAAAAAAAAACAGGAGGCCCACAATTTGCTCTGGGTGAAGGAGTTTAATATTCGCCACTAAAAATGGCTTGGAAGTACCACTGCGGGCTCGTTTTCAAAATGCATTGCTGTCGTTCATTTAATAGTTTATTTCAAACATTCAACACTTAAAACAAGTGAACCGAGGAATAATAACAAGACATATCTGCCAATAAAGTACATAGCATGACAGAGGAGGTCATACTATGTACTTTAATGGCAGAATCGTCGTGCAATACCTAACATGAGGAAGCAATCTGCTTGGCTTTGTAATCACCAATTTAAAAGTTGCCAAAACTTCTGTCCGTGATGGCACCAGAAAAAAGTGACCGACACACAGTCTTTGTGAATATAACATCTTGTGTAAGGAAGACACCCTTCACCATATTCTGTGATATTACTATGAGCTCCAGTGGAGCAGATTATAACTGGACATCCATAATGTGCTGTGGACAAATAACATCAGCACTCTATTCCAGCTCAATTTACAACCTAATGGCATAGCATGTTCCTCAATTCATAATCAATATCTGAGAAACCAACCTTCATTTGACTTTGATGGCCGAGCACAGGGCAGAAGAGATAGCTCAAGAACAAGTGAATAAAAGCATGTAGCAAGGTAAAACAACAACAAAAAGTTTCAATCCTGCTTCAGAATGAGGAACTGATTTACTGAGGCTGCATGACAGGGCTTCTGACAACCTGAAGCAGGCTGTTATTAATCATATAGCACAGCAAAGTGAGCTTACAACCAACTGATCAAAAATGCCTTACAACACTATCCCGAATTATTCAATCACAGTGATGGAGAATCAATAAAATTGGAGGGTTTGGCAGTTCTATGGGCATCCCTACAGTTGCAAGTAACAAAAAAACAAAAAACAACACTTAAAAAAAAATGTAAACTAGAGCAAAGTCGAGCGCGGCACGCATGGCAAATCCAGACCTTTCCCACCGAAAGCAAAGTTGTAAGAGGGCAAAAAGGTTCCACCAGGAAAAATCCAATATCAAATTTTGAGTTAAAAATAATCTTTCTGTTTTTCCCCTGTGCCCTCAAGTCCTCACCCCTTGGGGCATTAACTGGGGGTCAAATCCAAAAAATCGTTTCACATATTTCATACGTCCTTCAATGTTGAATGCATGAATGCAAAGTTTCATTTAAAAATGTGCCGATAATTGCATTGTTTGGTATTTGACCTTTTTGACCCTGCCCCAGGGGGCAGGGCCAAAAATGATACTGCCCTTACATCTTCTTGCCATGTAGTGATCATAACTATTAAGCTGGGTGAATTTCTGCCCAACCATTTAGAGATGGAGTGACAGACAGACAGGTGGAGCAGATTATAATATCCCCCGTTTTTTTTTTTCTTTCAAAAAAGGGTGGGGGATAACTAGAGCAAAGTCATGGCACGCAATCACAAATCCCCACGCTTCCCACCTAAAGCAAAGTTGAGAGATGGCAAAAGGTTTCACGAGGAATGACCCAATATCGACTGTTGAATTAAAAAAAAAATTCCGTTTTGACCTTTGTGACACTAAGTGCTCACCTTCTGGGGCATTAACCGAGGGTCAAATCAAAAAATTGGTTAGATGTTTTATGCACCCCCCACCCCAATGTTGATTTAATTTACAAAGTTTCATTCAAAAAGTTTTAAAATGTGCCCGTCATTCCATTTTGGGGGATTTGATCTTTTGACCCCGCCCCATGGAGCGGGGCCAAAAATGATACTGCTCTTGCACCATCTTGCTCAGTGGTGATCATCACGACGAAGTTTGGTGAATTTCTGCACAACCGTTTCGGAAGAGATAGAGTGAAACAATATCACCCCCCCCCCCCCCGTTTTTTCAAAAAGTGTGTGGATAAAAAGATGAAGGGGTGAATTACATTGATTTTTTTTTTCTATTACAATCCCAGGTGAACTCAGAATATGTGAGTAAAAATTATAAGGAATGAATTGGGGGAAGTGCTAAAGGGATAACTGCTTTTGGACCAGACAATTTCTTCTTGTGAATTGAGGCATAAATAGATAAATGGAATGATTGTGTTCAGCCTCAAGGGGCTGTCACACCTTGACGTTTTAGCCAGCGTATGCAACGTATCAAAATGTATGTAAAACGCTGGCGTACGCTGAACTATTGATGTTTTTTAAAAGTTTTTGGCATATTCATAACGAGTTGGAAGTATGCATAATGTATTAGTAATGTACACAGAACGTTTCAATAACTTAGAGATAACTTATAACAACGAATGCTTAGCGTGTTGTCTGCGTTCACAATGTATGCCCAACGATAGTCTAACGTATGCATAGCGTGCGGCAGCGTATCGCTGACGATCACGTGACGTAGCCTATTAAAAGTCTTCCGCTCGACGATTCAAATCATAACCACACTAGAAATCGAAGTGTCAACATCACCGTCATGCCCTGTCACACCTTGACATTTTAGCCAGCGTATGCCGACGTATGAAAAATTTGTCTAAAACGCTGGCACACGTCGAATACGTTATGGGTAAGTTTTGTATACGTTAAGAGCACACTGAAGCACGCTGGCATACGTCGTAGTATGCCGAGGTCGTCGACAAATTTTAAGCATGCTCAAAATTTTTCGACGTATGCCAGCGTATGACGCACACGTTCCGCATACGCTGGCCATAAGTTGTAGGCACGTTATGCGATCGTTAACACACATCGACACACGTCACTTGTAAGTTACTCATAAGTCGAAACACGTCGAGGTAATGTTTAGCGTACCCGAAACTTATTTATAACCTATGAGTAACGTGCTTTGAACCTATGAGTAATGTGCTTTGAACCGATGTGTAAAGTATCTCCAACGCACATTGACGTATGTAGATGTATTTGATTGACGTCTTCCGGACGACCACAGAACTTACTGAACGTGTTTCCAACTTACAGCTACCGTATAATGGCGTATTGGCAGCGTTTAGGGGAATTGGTATATAAAAATGGGCTTCACAGGAGGAACCCGTCAGTGTTTCAGACTCCATGTTGAGTAGATGTCCATGTCAGTAGTATCAGTAGTAGTAATAGGTGAGCATGTCATTAGTAGTAGTAGTAGTAGTAGTAGTAGTAGTAGTAGTATGTCCATGTTAGTAGTAGTAGGTGAGGTGTGATGGGGAGGGTTTTGGTGATGATGGATCCTCCTTGCATCCGCGTCCACGGCCACGGCCAGGAGACATCTTTGCAGCATTCTTGGAAGTTTTCTTCGGCTTTTTTTTTTAATGTTTTTTTTTACGCTGAACTATTGATGTTTTTTAAAGTTTTTGGCGCATTCATAACGAGTTGGACAAATGCATAACGTATTAGTAACGTACACAGAACGTTTCGATAACTTATAGATAACTTATACCAACGAATGCTTAGCATGTTTTCGGCGTTCACAACGTATGCCCAACGATAGTCTAATGTATCCATAGCGTGCGGCAGCGTATTGTTGACGATCACGTGGCGTAGCCTATTGATAGGCTGCCGCTTAACGATTTAAATTGCTGCCGCTCGACGATTTTACGATAGACGACGATAGTCAGCATCCACAAGCGCCATCGAACAATGGAGTAGAATCCTTTGTAATTGAAGTATTGGGACCCACTCTTTGGAGGACAGCGGCAGGCCACGTGCTTCCCGTCAAATGTCCCACATGTATGGGGAAAGTTCCATCGTTGGAAGAACTTGTCAGCTATGTCGCACCAACCATCAGGAGTACTTGGGCAAACAAGCACCTCATCCACGTATTCCTCAATAATGGCTTGACAGACTTCTCTGACCACTAGGGACTGGGTGTTATGAGGGACCCTCCATCCGAACTTCATCGAGGCATACCGGTTTCCAGAGGCAAGGTGACGCAAAGTCAGTGCCAACCTCATGCCAGGCTCAAGCGGATCCCTGTAGAAGGTGTACTGCTTGGTTATCCTTGGACCCACTCTGGCTAGCAGCAGCTCGTCGAACATCGCTGGGGGCATACGCAGGAGGTTGGTGAAGGATGCATGGTCCTCGTTACGGAGTTCCACCATGAGCTGGTCATACATGCCAAAATTAAGTCGCCTCCCGATCCATTGTCTCACCCAGTTCCTTCTCGTCCGTTCAGCTCTTCTTCTCCTGGCTCTATTGGCATGCAACTGGTGCAGTGTCAAATCGATGAGGTCATGTTGATGTTGGAAGACAGGTAGTAGGTATTGTCGTCTCAGCCTTGCCGGATCCTCCATCTCTCGGATGACATGGACATGTACTCACCATGAAGTCTGGAACACTGATGGGTTCCTCCTGTGAACCCCATTTTTATATACCAATTCCCCTAAACGCTGCCAATACGCCATTATACGGTAACTGTAAGTTAGAAACACATTCAGTAAGTTCTGTGGTCGTCCGGCTGACGTCAAATACGTCTACATACGTCAATATGCGTTGGAGATACGTTACACATAGGTTCAAAGCACGTTACTCATAGGTTAGAAATAAGTTTCGGGTACTCGAAACATTACCTCGACGTGTTTCGACTTATGAGTAACTTACAAGTAACGTGTGTTGACGTGTGTCAACGATCCCATAACGTGCCTACAACACGTTACTCATAGGTCAGAAATAAGTTTCGGGTACGCTAAACATTACCTCGACGTGTTTCTACTTATGAGTAACTTACAAGTAACGTGTGTCGACGTGTGTCAACGATCGCATAACGTGCCTACAACTTATGGCCAGCGTATGCGGAACATGTGCATCATACGCTAGCATACGTTGAAAAATTTTGAGCATGCTTAAAATTTGTCGACGACCTCGGCATACTATGACGTATGCCAGCGTGCTTCACCGTGCTCTTAACGTATACAAAACGTACCCATAACGTATTCGACGTGTGCCAGCGTTTTCGCCAAATTTTTCATACGTCAGCATAAGCTGGCTAAATCGTCATGGTGTGACAGCCCCTTAAGGTTACCTGTGTGGAATCGTAAAAATTGCAAAAAGTGTCATGTGTATTGTATAAAAAATACCTTTATCCAACGTTCTTTTTTCTTGTAATTTTTTGTATACCTAGTCGAGGCTCATATGAGAGCTAAAACACAAGGCACAGCAAGGGGGGTGGGCATGAGATAAGAGGAGCAGGAGTGGGAAGGACAAAACAGTGAGAAACAGAGACATTAGGAGATCTGTGGAAAGGAGAGGAATGGGACGGAACATGGGGTATATAAGATGGACATTACAGGGATTTTCAGGAAGGAAAGCAGGGAATTTGAAGGAGTTGGGTTTGGGGTGGGTTTACAGGAGTACAGAAGATCGAGGATTTGGATGGGGGATGATAAGAGGTGGTGGTGAACAGCTGCATTGAATGCCTGGAGGGAAGAGTGGGATTGAATGGAGTGAGGGAGTTTATTCCAAAGGCAGGGAAAAAGAGGAATGAAAGAGTGAAGGTGAGCAGTGATTCGTGATTTTGGTAGTTTTACCAGAAGGGGGTTGCTGGGAGACCTTGAGCACCCTGTGGAAATATGGGAAGGGGGGGGGCAGATAGCAGACAGAGTAAGGGGGTAAGGCCAGAGAGGAGACGATAGAAGACAGACAGATCACCGACCTGCCAACGGTGAGAGAGCGAGAGACCGAGAGACCCAAAGACTCAGCCACATCGCGGGAGATACAAATGATTCTAAATGCCTTGATATACACAGCGTGAAGCCGAGAAAGGTGAGAGGCAAGAGCACCAGCCTAGAGAGGAGAGCAGTACTCCATCAGGCTGTGGATGAAAGCTTTGTATGTGTTCAGGACCTCAGGTATGCCAATAAAGGACTTTGCACAATGGAGGATTCCCAGTCGGTGACTGGCATTGGAGGCCAGCTTGGAAATGCGGCTTTCCCAGGAAAGATCATTGTAGATATTGAGACCCAAAAGCTTGAATGAAAGGAATTCTTCAAGAGAATTGTTGAGAAAGTCGATGGGGGGGGAGGTGGGGGGGGGGTTCGAGATTGTCCTTTCAGAGAGACATAGTGAGAGTGTGAGATTTGTCAGAGTTGAAGGACATGTTTCACATGTTGGACCAGTTTGTGATTTTATCCAGATCTGCAGAGAGTGAAGAGGCTGCTGCTTGCCGATCTGAGGGATGACAGATGGTATGGCAGAGGGTGGAGTCATCAGTATAAAGATAAAGAGGATTTCCAGAGAGTCGGAGAGATCATTGATGAAAACTAGAAAAAGAACAGGGCCCAGAACGCTACCTTGAGGAACTCCAGCCTGGACAGGAAGAGGGGATGAGAAAATTCCATTTAGGACCACACGTTGACTGCGACAGGAGAGGGAGTCTGCGAGCCATGAGGAGAGAAGTCCTTGGATACCATGGGAAGAGAGTTTGGTGAGAAGGGCAGGGTGCCAGACTGTGTCAAAGCACGTGATATGTCCAGGGATACGGCTCTAATTTCATGTCTGGCATTGAGGATCTCCATCCATTGTTGGGAGAGCAGAAGCAGCATATCCAGGGAAGAGTGACCTGGTCTGAATCAAAATTGATGATCAGAAATGAAGCCATTGGGCAAGAGGAAGGATTTAATATCTGAAGCGATAATGAACTCCATAACCTTGGTGATGATTGGGAGAAGGCTGATTGGTCTGTAGTTGCAGGGATTTATTTTTGCACCTTTTTATGCAGGGCGGTAATGTTTGCTGATTTTTAGGACACGTGGGCTGATGCTGTCTGGACCGGTTGCAGAATCTGAGTCGAGGTTTGACATCAAGCTCTCTACATTGTCAAGAGAAAAGGACATAAAGTCCATGAACAGCTGGGTGTGACTGGGTAAGGTGGGTTCAGAAAGTGATGGGTTTGTGACGCAAGATTTCAAAGCAAACACGGAGTTTAGGCATTCAGCCTTTTCACGTGCAGTGTCAGCTGTGCAGCCATTTGAGGTAAGGGAGGGGATGGAGGGGGAACATACACCAGAAAGACTTAACTAGACTCCACCAGGATTTGGAGGAGGGAGACAGGTTTGAGAATTAAGACTTGAGATTAGAGTTTAATGTGTATTTATAGCTTCAGCTTTACAGCCCCTGGGGCAGGCGGGGCCAATGAGCTACACCTCAGTTCTTCTGAGTCATGCAAATGTGTAGGTTTGCATGTGTGTGTGAATATAACTGTATTGCCACAATGGCTTTTGGCCCCGGTGTGTGTGTGTGTGTGTGTGTGTGTGTGTGTGTGTGTGTGTGTGTGTGTGTGTGTGTGTGTGTGTGTGTGTGTGTGTGTGTTATTGGTTATTGGTCGTTGGTCATTGGTTGTTATCTCCATATTGGGGTTTCAGAATTGAATGGAGCCCTCCCAGGTCTCAAAGTATCCACCTCCGTATGAGTGCGTGTTTGTGTGTGTGCATGCAAGTTGCTGTTGTCTGCTTTTCCACATGTGGGTGGGTTTCAGGAGGTGAGAGACCTATCAGGTCTCAGTGTGCGTGCGTGCGTGCGTGCGTGCGTGCGTGCGTGCGTGCGTGCGTGCGTGCGTGCGTGCGTGCGTGCGTGTGTGTGTGCGTGTGTGACGTTGATTGGTATCCTCATATGCGGTTTTCAGAATGTAGAATGGAGTCCTCCCAAGGTGTGCTCAAAGTATCCACCTTCATTTCAGTAAGGGGTCACGATTCATGGACCAAGCTGTGGAAGTTTTCTGTTTTCAAAGTTTTGTGTCGAGGGCTCTCTTCACGGTCGTCACTGAGCCCCGGACAGCTTCCAACTGTAGTTTGTTTGTAGTAATATTCCCAGGAATGGTTTGTAATATCTCTGTGAGGTTCTTTGTCATCATTCCCGTTGCTCCAACTATCACTGGTACAACTTTGGCATTCTTCAGCTTCCAGGATCTTTTCATGTCATTCTTGAGGACTTGGTATGTGGTAATTTTCTTGACTTCTGCATCGTTTAGTCCAAAATCGCTGGTATTAACACCTCAATTAGCAATGCCTTATTCTCCCTTTTTTGTACCTAAGTATGATATCTGGTCACAATGCTTTGTTTTCAGTGTTTAAACTCGATGGGACATTAGGCCGTACTTGAGCAGTACTTCCATGTTTTCAGTCCATCCTTTTGGATAATGTTCCCACAAATTTTCTGTAACTGGGATATCAAAGTTTTTGCAGATGTGCCAGCAGTTAACATTACAAACTCTGTTGTGTCATTGTGTGTACAGCTGTTCTGACATGAGTTTTAAAAAAAAATTGTGTTCAGTCATTAAGCATAACATATCACTCTCTTTGTTAACACCACCTCCATCTCTTTTTTTTCTTTTCCTCCTTCCCCCCCTCTCCCCACTCTATGTCTGTCCCCTCCTCACTCCCCCCTCTGAATAAAATGCAGCACTCTCCTCCCACACCTTTGTAATTCTCTCGCTGTCTCTCTGTCTGTCCTCTCTCTCTCTCTCTCTCTCCCCCCTCTCCCCCTCTCTCTACCCCTCTTTCTCTCCCTCCCTCTCTCACTTTATCACACCCCTCCCTCCTGCAGTGTATTGCAACGTTTTGTGAGGCATCACTCTCCCCACCGACACACCTCTTCATCGCTATTCTCCCCTTCACCCACTCCTCTCTTCCCCTCCCCTCTTTTCCCTCCATCCTCTCTGCCTCCCCTCTCCCCCTCCCCTCCCCTCTCTCTTTCTCCACCTCCTCCCCTTCACGCCTCTGTCAGCGAGGCGACGGGTTATATTTGCTTGTGTATATACATATATATATATATATATATATATATATATATATATATATATATATATATATATATATATTTCTAATTGATAGGTCACATGGTTTGACAGTCATGTTGGATTCATGAAAAATATTAAATAATGTTTTCTCTGGAATCACATACTCTGTTGTGTCATTATATATATATATATATATATATATATATATATATATATATATATATATATATATATATATATATATATATATATATATATATATGCTTGGCACCATGTAAAGTCTACTTTCCCTCACCCCCCCCCCTCCTCACACACACCCCCAAAACAAAATCTGTACATAAGGGAAAGCAACCTTGTGGAAAGGATTCACAGGCAGTATTACTATCTGGAGAGCTGGAAACATGTCATTAAGCATATGACTGGAAAGGACCAGTCTTGACATGAAAACTAAGCCTAGTGTTGGCTTCGTGGTTAGGGTGGCGGCTTGGGATCCGAGGGTCCTGAGTTCAATCCCCATTGGTCGCTGAATTTAAATACACCAGGAGGTTGACTCAGCCTGCCATCCTTCCGAGGTCAGCAAAATGAGCACCAGTGTTCTGGTAAAGGGGACATTGCATCAGCAGCATAGCCGCGTCCCAACCAATGATGCAACCAGCAGCCACAGGCTGCACTCGATAGAGAGACATTAGAACTTAGAAAACACCTGATGACATGAGAACGCCCCCCCCCCCCCCTGCCCAAAAAAAAATCTGTGGCATTGAAGCAACTCTTTGGCAATGGCTGGAGAGATGTTGAGTCACAAGTATATTTAATTATCAGATGAACCAATATTGGGGCAAAAGAGGAACAGGAGACATTAGTGGGAAAATGTCATTACCAAGTCCAGAAGGGAGGATGTGCCATTGGGAGAAATCCGGGTCGAAAAATTCACAGATTGGGTGAGGCCCTTGGAGTCACATAAGTCTTTTGGTACAATGCCATGTCTCGTTGAAGAGGTAGCAACACCCAACCAATTGGCATGGTGACAGGTGAAATCACTGCATATGAGAAAGAGATAGTTGGGATTGGTGGTTATAAGATGGTCCATGTTGGCAGGGAGGGAGATGTAAATGGGGTCATCCCTGTTAGGATGATGGTACAGCACAGAGACAAATAAGAGGTGGTTGTGGAGGGAAAAGCACAGCTAAAGGTACTGCTGGGGGTGAGGAAATGGAAGGGTAGTACACAGACAGTGGGAAATGGAGTTTTCGACATAAACTGCAACTCTGTCACCGGAACGATTTTCAGGCCTGACAAAGCAGAAAAGACAATACCATGGGAGAGAGAGATGTCGAGGAATCAAGGACATCTTGTGGAGAGGAGAGGGGGCAGACAGGGTCAGGAAGCTGGGGGAGGCAGAGACAAACTCCAAAGGCAAACTCCAATGAGCTGTTTAATAAGGATATTGGTTAACGTCATGCGTATCTGCTTTGCCACCCCACTTAATGCTCTTGGATAGACATTTTTTTGGTCTCATAGCTTTGCTTTATCTTGCCTTAGCTTTCCAATCTGCTCCGAACCTCCTCCACTCCAACCAGGCAGTCTTCTAAAAGCCCATCCTCTCACCCTGCATAGAATCTCAACTTTTGGTGATTCTGACTTTTTGTATCAATGTTGATGCAAAATAATTATTTTAGAAGAATGCCATCTCACTTTCATCAAAAACTAGTCTCTTCTGTACTATTCCCCAATGTCCCTACAATAGTCTTAGCCTGTTATTTACCCCTTATATAGTTAAATAGTGCCTTGCTATTATGTTTCTTATTTTTGGTCACATCCATCCATCCATCGGGAACACATTCTGAAAAGAGCATCAGTGCTGCCTAAGCAGTCTCCTTAGCTATTGGGTACAATCCTGGACAGTCGCCACTCCAACGAAGGATACTCGAATGACTCAATCATCCCAGCAAGCTGGTACCCATTTTGCCAACCTCAGAAGGATGACAGGCTGAGTCGACCCCACCTGATATTAATTCAACGAAAAAGCAGGATTTGAACTCAGGACCCTGGGATCCCAAACTCACCACCCTAACCATTAAGCCAACACCAGGCATTTTCGCAATATCCTTTTCATATTCTCTTTAGGCTTGCTAAGTTACTTCATTAACTCGCTTCTGCTTACTCATGTAGGATACTGATACAAGTCTGATTCCAGTTACTTTGTACTCCATAAATGCCTTCTGTTTATCCTTATTAACCCTCCTTACCTCCCTGCACGTCCACCCATGTCGCTTTCGGCATCTAGCTTTATCCCTCACTGGAATATACTTACTCTCGACACTGCATATTTGCTCCTTGAAGGTTGCCAATTTCCATTATGTCGATGACCCTCCCGTTAGCTTGTTCCAATCTGGAGCACCTAACTCTCTCCTCTGACTCTCAAATTTTGCTTTCCTCAAATCTAATAAACTTTCTCCACTATTTGGAACTCTAACTACTAACAGAATCCTTGCACACAATGCTATGCTCACTTGTTTAAAAGTGCTCCCCTACCCCCACCTCCTCCACCATATTTGGGATAATTACTTAAAAGGAGGTCCAACACTTCACTCCCCCTCGTGGGCTTATCTACAAACTGGTTTAAAAAGCAAACCCGGACAAGATCTAGAAAATCCTCATCTGTTCTTCCTTTTCTTCGTCTACGGACCCAACCTATCCTTGGCAATTTGAAATCCGTGGTTGTCATTACTCTTCCCTGGCCCCAGGCCCTTCTGAATTCATCATGAACCCCCGTTTCATGCTCTTCCCTCACACTAGGAGCCCTATAAAAGCATCTTCAAGTATCCTACTATTCTTTCAACCTCCGATCTGTATCCACACAGAATCCTCAACATTCATTTTCTCCTTAATATCACCCCTTATTCTCTATAAAATATTCTTTAACTCCACCCCTCCATTTTCTCTTTCCTTTCACACCGATGCATCTTGTAGGCTTGTCTTGTCCTCTCCTCATTAAAGCACAACGTCATTGTGCACAACGTACAACGTACAACGTTGTAAAGAAATGTACAACGTCATTTCTGCCATAAACCATTACTGCTTACCATCATGCAAAGAAAATAATGCTATCATTTTCTTGTGGGCCACCCTGTGTTCACAATAGTTGAGAGGTTGTCCAGTCCTTTGTTTTGTGGTGGAGGGGTGAGAGATTTTTTTTTTCATTTTCCTTTTTCAGATTTTTTTGTAATTCTACATATTGGATATTCGATGGTTATGTGCCGAGGGCAACTCACCTTATATTCTACGGTTTTGCGCTTTCATTAACATTCCTTCACTCGTAGTAACAACTGGAACTGTGCAGTTATGGTCATGGTCATGACACTTTTCAAGGGAGATGAAGGGTCGAGACCAGTGTTTCTCAACCTTTTTTGTCCCACGCCCCACTTTGATTTTCAAAAAAATCGTACGCCCCACCATGATTGGAGACACTACATAATATACTGCATATAGTTATGAATCTACCGCCCACCCAGCGTGCGGACAGCCGCTTTAGCCAATGGCGGCCGTCTCGCCCACCGAACGGACAATTCAGTCGCGACCTTCCGGAACAACGCCGAAAACCAGTCACGGGTGTGCTCCAAGCGCACACCACGGCCTAGTCAACACTCTACCCGCGCACGACAGGGTCAATCGCCGAATTATCGATATACCTAAGTATTCGCACGGGCAGACTACCGAGAGACCGTACCTCAGCGAGGTCTGCTTGGACACGAACCGCTTAAGCGGTTCGTTCCGTTCTGGGATAACCGAGCGGTGTATTATCACGAGACCTCACTGGACCCAATTCTTTTATCGGCTATTAAAGAGCCCGCTAAATTCCGAGAGCAATACGGCGGTTCAATGGGGAAGGAGGACACGACGAACGGGTTAACATTCTCACAAGGACATTTATTTATAAAACGACACGTACAGTAATGCAATGAAATTGGCGGGAAGGGACAAGACACGAACAAGGTAAAGCAGTACAACCGTCTATTATTTATTATTCACAAGCACTTATACGGTTCTACTTATTGGACTCGGCGCCACAACTTCCACACAAATAAACAAAGAAAAGACCACCCTCAGAGACAAGGGGGTCAGGCTGGACCCGTAGGCCTTTATGACGTGGAACTTGGCGGACCGAAGGAGTTCCACGAGACCGTTGCAGGTTACCTGCACTCTCCTGGTGACTGGCTTGGGCCACCCTCGATGGACCCTCTCCAGCCCTCACTGACTGACACTCCACCGACTGAACGCCAACGCGGTGCTCCGTTCTCTCCACGCAGCTCCCACTCCCACCAAGACCAGCGTGCCCCACGGCCTCTCAACTCGCCCTTTTATCTCGACGGCGCATCGCCCTCCCTTCGCGGTGTGCGGAGGAGGAAAATTCCCGGAGAGGAGTCGGGTTTTCATACGTTTAGTAACCGTCACTTCTGTTTACCAGTTCCGAGGGGAAATTCCTAGAAATGTGTTATTGGAGCTTCTTCTTGTTCTCCATGGCGTAGATGTTATTCGCTGCGGCGAGGTTTGTGGTGTGGTTGTTTGTTGTGGTGGCGTGGCCGGTGGTTGGCGTTGTGGTTGAGATGGTGGTTAGGTGATTGGCGGGGTGGAGAAGGTGGTGAGGCGATGTTGGCGGTTGTGGGTATAGTGGTGAGGATGGCGTGGTTTGTTGAGGTGCGGTTGTGGTTGTGGAAAGGTTGTTGGTCTGAAGCGGTTGATCCAAAATAACGATAGCAAAAGAATAATGGCTGACTCAAAGATCACAGCCCTGATAACACGAATAAAACCCTTTAAACATCGGTGGGGAAATCTATCTGAACACACACTTAGCGATATAACTGATCTTGGGGAAATCCTTTATGGTAGCCTGTGAATTTCCACAGCCGTAACACTATGTATTCAAAAGGCTTTATTAAAACTTTCTTGCAAATTTTATTCAATTGCTACTCACTTCAATGGGAGCCCTGCCCTTGACGCTGGCTGCAGATTTGTTTGATTCGAGGAACCAATTTTGTCAGTTTCAGCCTTAAATCACCACGTTTCGTGATTTCCAGTCGATTTCTCTTTGCTTGCAGCAAATCGGTAACAACACTAAATCCACATTCGACTAAATAAGATGATGGAAAATTTATCAATACTTCCCTTACCAAAGTAGTCGAGTTTGGGTATTTCTTTTCGCTCTTCTCAGATAGCCACATTATGGTTCCTTTGATCTTGAAAAGAGTTTTGAATCCTCATGCCCCACCAAAATATTTCCACGCCCCACCTTGAGAAACACTGTTCTAGACTCCAGACTCTGGGCGATGGACATGTGCACCATCTTCTCTCCCTCGTCATGAAAATTGCATGGCAATGAGGTGATAAGTTTTACAAGCTCCTTCCTGTGCCGCAACTTGTTCAAACAAATGCAAAGCCAAGGTAGAAACTGTACCTACAAAAGCTTTCCAAACTTTTGATTTGAGTTCTGCATTCCTTAAGCAACATGAAGGAATAGTATGTACGCTTCAGGTGCGATGCAGCTGACCTTTTTGCGTAAGACACGGAAGTAGTTTTTCACTTCCGGTCCTGTGGAACGGAGAGCCGAGCCCTGTGTGTTGCAAGCCGGCTGTAATAAACTTCTCGGTTCGTTTGTAATCCTTGTCATCCATGACACATGACCGTCGAGTATCCAACACGTCGAATCACAAAATAGCTAAAATCAGAAAGAGAAAGAAATCTCTCACCCTCCACCATGAAACAAAGGAATGGACAACCTCTTAATTCCTGTGTACACAGCGTGGCCCACAACAAGATGAGAGTTATATTTTCTTTGCAGGATGGTAGGCGGTGGTGGTTTATGGCAGCCATTACCATCGCATATCAAGAGAATCTTGTGGAAAAACTGTTCAGTGGATTTATGTCAATGGTGACTAAAATGATAAGTTTTTCTTTGCAGGATGGTAAGTAGTGATTGTTTATGGCAGACTCGACACCTTGAACAAATTGCAAATTCCTTCCCTTACCAGCTTAATATAAATCGAATGTCATATTCGGGGAGCCAGTTTGTGTAATGCTTGGGCCAAAACACCTTCACCTGGCTGACCCCACAAGAAAGTGGGACTATTTTCTTACGTGAAAGTAGTAGCAGTTGAAAATGGTGGAAAAACTGAAATAATTTGTTTTTAACTTTAAAGTTAGAACCGCAAGTTACCTTATTCGTGCTGGATTATAATAAATTAGAAACACCATCAGTCAAATGATGTCAATTTTCATTTTAAAAAAAGCTTTTTTTTCAAATATATGAATCTGGATTTTGCTACAGATGTGAAAATGTTTGCTTTGGAATTTATCTTTTACTCTTAATACCGGCTCCATCTGGGAGTGGTGTGTGCTGTCAGTCCCACCTCTCTCTGGTAGGGGTCAGTGGTTAAAACTCTTGGGGGGAGGAGGGGTGGGTCGTGTGGAGGGTTGGGGAGGGGTGACATTTATTCTATGGCTATAGCCTAATGCTCGTTAGTGCGAGCACATCTGCAAATTTGGTGAAGATTGGCCCAGCCGTTTTAGATTATGTAATATTATAATCAGACACACACACACACACACACACACACACACACACACACACACACACACACACACACACACACACACACACACACACACACACACACACACACACACACACCTGCCTTATTTTATATCGAAGAGAAGCATATATCCCTATGGTAGCGGCCCATTGGGGCTAGGAGTGATGTGGATGTGAATATCTACATGGTTGAGTTGCATTTGTATTCAGTCCTTTTCACTTTAGCAGGGACCTGTAGAAGAAAATCCTCCCTTTATTTGGGCGGTGTATAGGCTACGAAGCGCTGCCTCACATGGTCCTGGAAGTTTATGCTTACCGCTAACTATCCAGAATAAATTTTAGTCATCCGGACACCTATTGCCAAAGAACAATGTTATTAATTTGTTTCATTGTTACCAGGGATAAGATGTTGAAGTGAAAATATATGATAAATTGCCAAAATGAAAGTGACAATGAGGAAAAAGTGTATTGTTTTATACATCTCACTAAAACAAATGTTGCGAATTAGCGTTTTAGGGGCGTCACCTTTGTTTCCTTTGGCGTCATTTCTACTTTGTGACGTGGACAATAGTGATTATGAGTAAAAAAAACAAACAAAAAAAACTTTTATTTCAGTGGTGGATTGATATGATGGGGAGGGAACAGGGTGGTTCGGATTGGGGACGGTGCCCCTGGTAATTCAATTTTCATGTATAACCTATGTTTGTTGTCATGAACGATAAAAGGTTTTATTTACTGATCTAAATTAGTTCATTTTAAGTTTTTAAAAAAGCAATCTTTTTCTTGGGAGCTGTTAACCCTCCAAATGTCACTGGATCTGCCCCTGAGTTTACACGATCTCACTATGAACAAGGTTGCGGGTTCATCAGCTGCAATCTTTCGACATTTGATGATGCTTTTAAGCCCAAAGGCGGAAAGCCCCCTTGGGAATTGGGGCAAATGAAGTTGCTCCGACCTCCATCGTGTGACCCTTAGTCCTCCTGTCAGGTTTGGTTGAGATTGGATGAATAACGACCGAATGTATCAAGGTCAGACAGACAGACACCAAGTTGTGTACTTTAGTATGATGATTCATGTTTCCAAATTTGCTTCAATTATTCCGTCACTTATCTGAAATGTATGTGTCAACTAAAACGAGAGCCTTGTGACATTTGAATACAAATGATCAGTAGCTTCAAACAGTGTTGATTCTTGAAGCAACTTGTCTCTTTAAAATTATTTACAATAATTTGTCGAGACTCTCGAGTGCAGACACAAAACAGATGGTCAGCGTCTGGAGGTACACGTTTTAAGGATATACCGGTTAAGGAACGACTCTTTGAATGCAGTTGTTACAAAGTGGTGCCCATTGTATTAAACGTGTGATTTTTCCCGAACAATGCAGCAATTTGCATTCTTCCATCAGGACGCAGTGAATTAGAGTCATGGTGGCAAAGGTAATCTTGCCAGGGCACCTGCTGCTGCTGGCCTCACATTAAAAAAGAGAATATAAGGACCAGTAAAGGCAAGCACGTTGTTGGAATACTGCTTATTGCAAGCTTCCTTGTTTTCATCCTTCCTTTCCTCATTTTCGTTTTATCCCATTCCTTGATTCATTTGTTGTAAGCAGGAGATCCTCAAAGTTTAAGTATGGAAAGATTGCCATTGCTTCATATTTGAACATTCATTGCTCATTGGCTCCAAATAGCTGACATTGGATCTTATGGTAAATGCATCACTCACCTCCCACTCAAATCTTTGGTCACATCCAATGGGTTTTCTTGCTTTGGCTGACACAGGCAATGTAGCAGCAATGAAATACTGCTATTGCCCATGCTGACAGACTGCTGAAAGGTTGCACGTGGCCACCTCATTTCATAACAAGCATTGGCCCCTGACTTTTGTAAAATAGTGCAAACAAAAAAACAAAAAAAAAACTCCTGTCGAAACTGCGGCCTTGCCCTTGTCGAGAGTTCTGCCATCGAAATAGATTCTGCCAATATTACAATGAAGGAAGATGGTGAGCTGTGAATTCGTGAAGATTTACAGTGGGGACTTGTTTTCATTGCACGTTCCACTGATGGTATGTAGAACCTTACCAATATTTCGATAATATTGCAATGGAGGGGTGATAGCATTTCCATAATTTGGCTAACTGTGATTTCCTTGTTTTTTTAAATATTTTTTTTTTTGTAATTGGAACTTCACAAGCCTTTTTAGGGATTGTGATTGATTTTAGAAAAAATATATATATATATATATATATATATATATATATATATATATATATATATATATATATATATATATATATATTGTTGCGGTTCTCGGAACCACATGCATACAACAGATAGGTGTCCCAAAACAGTTATTCCATTATTATATGTGTAGATAGTCGCTTTCCTTTTGTTTAGCGGGACAACAAGGGAGTGCATTGCGACGATCTAATCGCTAGGGTTGCTTAAATCATTTTCTTCTTCATTTCGTCCCCACTCTTCTTTTTGTCTGATTATTCCTGAGGTAAATCAGCCACATGCGCCTTCGCTGTGAGGAAACTGCTGCACAGAGCCCTCGTTCCCGGGCGAGCCCGAAACCTGGCGTGTGCGGCGAGTCATGTGCACTTGGCGGTGCAGGATTATCAATTTGGGCTTCCGATGGTCTGGGGATGATTGCCGGTTGAATTAATAAGGCATGCGAATGAATACCTCTTAAGAGGCCAGCAGCAGCAGGTGCCCTGCAACTCTCCAAATAACTCCATGAATTCCATTCACTCCATGAATGGTGTTTTTCGCAATACAGGAAACACAGCCAGCACGACGCCCACGATGCACAATACGCATACGGAGGCCGATAAAGACAACTCCACGCCATGTTGGGTGGGATACGAGTGTGCAGAGTAGAAGTGGCTTGTTCCTTTTCAACCTCAATATCCGACACATATTGGTGTTCGCCCCGTGCACACGCCAGCGGAGTCGTGTGAACGCAAGCGCTGGCCACGTGCTTAATGGCCGAACAGTGCGCACTGTATGGAATGTGCTCGAAAGCAGACACGTACGTCGCTCGTGAAACCCAGAGATATATCCATGGCGATGTACCTTTGGCCCTCGCTGGCAGCAGTGGATTCTCCACGGATGGTGAATGTCTTCTCGTCTCTGCGGCCAGCGAAGCTGCGATCGAGCCGGGGAATATACAGTGTGGGCCACATTGGCGCGCGTGGAGCGAGCCCGTTGATCGACGCTGGTCGAACGCCCGAGCAGGCATGCAGGACCCTCGGCCGATCGCCCGGGCACGGCCCGGGGGTTTTTGCAGGACGATTCGCATGCCAATTTTGGTGTAGGTGATTCATGTGATCTTGTGGGGTCGGAGCGGAATATTCCCACTGTCTGGGATGGCCTTGCCGGAAACGAAATGGGGCAGTTTCCGGGCAAAGTTGGAGCCCCAGCCCGCAACATTATATATATATATATATATATATATATATATATATATATATATATATATATATATATATATATATATATATATATATATATATATATATATATATATATATATTGTTACGGATTCGCGCCCGCCGGCGTGCTGACGGCCACGTAACTCGAATCGCGGCACGTCGCCCACCGGACGGACAATCCAGTCATGACCCTCTCGGACTAACGCCGGGAACCAGTCACGGGTGGACCTTTCGGTCTCACCGCGATCGAGCCAATCGGCCCCCGCGTGGGATAGGGTTGCTCGCCAAATTCGACCTACCTAAGTACCCACATGGAGGGTAGACCGGGCGATCGCACCTCGCCGCAGGTCGACTTCGGACACGGGCCACTTAAGCGACCCGTTCCGTACTATCGGGATAACCGAGCGGTGTTATCGTCGGCCTCGACGGTTCGATTAATTATCGGGCGTATTCAGCCCACTACCAACCCTTTACGTGAAGCAAGATGAGGATTCAATGAGAGAAATGACGAAGCGAAGCGGGAAAGCAGTTCAACATAAAGCACATTTATTCGCGATGAACGGAAAGCACACATATACAATTCCACCAAAAGCACATAGAAGGAAAAGAAACACAATGCAATTTTACACAAAAAGCCAATGTAAAAGCGAAGACACAATGCAGAGCTAATACCGACTACCGAGCACACGGCAACACTTATACAATTCTACTTCACAGACGGCGCCGACAACACATACCCAAAACCAAGGAAAAGAACACCCTCAAGGATGAGGCGGGCCTGAGGCCGAGACCGGGTCGGGCCTACCCGTCTGGTGATGAGACGCGGAGCGGCTATGGTGCCTCAACTCCGTGGGCCTCGCGGACAGTGTCTGGTAGGGGGTGGGAAAAGGGGCCCCCTTGGTCGCACTATCTCAGCGCGGGGGGGGAAACAGGAGGGGGTTGCTGATGCTCGGGGAAAGGAGGATTTTTACTCTGTCTCGAGTCCCGCGACGAGCGTCTCCACCTCGACCAGGTCGCGCCGTCGGCCTCCCTGGTGTGCAGCTCCCGGCAAGACGCGAGCACCGCCTCGTCTGCCTTCGCCGCCTCTCCACAGCTCCGTCCTCTTCGCTCCGACTCCAACGCACACGACGACGACGACGACCAACGACCAACCCAACGACCAACGACCCTTTTCTGACGAATGCAGCCGCTTATATAAGCCCCGTGGCTTCGCCTTTGACCCCCTGCCTTCGACCTTTCACCTCGCTCCCCATTGGCCCGAGAAAAAGTGGGCGTGAATGCATTTTGATCCATGAATTTGCATATAGCGACCGCCCTCCAACGCCCTGGAGGCGGGGCCAAATCGCCCCTCGCTCACCGATTGGACGGAACAAAAGTGGGCGTGTGTCGTTTTTGATCCGTTTTTGGAGCGGAAAATCCGTGGTTTTGTACACGCTGTTCGGCGCGCGCCCTGCACGAGTCCAATACCGGTACCCACAAGCGGCGCAAGAACGGTGGCGATGCGACGGTTGCGAGGTGTGACGGGAAAGGTCGTGGCTGTTGTGGTGAAGCGGCGTTGTGGTGGGTGGTTGATGTTGTGACGACTGTTGAGACGTGGTTGGTGGTGGTAATCATGGCGGTTGGTCCAAAATAAAGATAGCAAAAGAAAAACGGCTATCCTGAAGAGTCGCAGCACGCATGAATGACATTTATTCCCACTAGACAACGGGTTTGGGCCTAACTACACATATACTTACCGAGATATCTCACCTAAGGGACCTGAATGGTGGTTTGCGAATTTGGTAACCACAACAATATATATATATATATATATATATATATATATATATATATATATATACATATATATATATATATATATGTATACATATATACACATATATACATATATATCTTCTTCTTCTTCTTCTTCTTCTCTCGGCTGCTCCCGTTAGGGGTCGCCACAGCGGATCATCCGTATGATCCGCATCGTGATTTGGCACATGTTTTACGCCGGATGCCCTTCCTGACGCAACCCTGGTCGCCTCTTATGACACAGGAATATGGTACACCTATTTTAACCGGGGTATACACCGGCCCAGTACACTGGTACTCATTTCGCCGACCTCAGAAGGATGACAGGCTGAGTCAACCCCCTGGTGTATTAATTCAGTGGCCCAACGGGGCTTGAACTCAGGATCCTTTGGATCCCAAGCCGCTGCCCTAACCACTGCGCCAACACCAGGCTAATATACATACATACATACATACATACATACATACATACATACATATATACATATATATATATATATATATATATACATATACATATACATAGATATATATATATATACATATATATATATATATATATATATATATATATATATATATATATATATATATATATATATATATATATATATATCCATGGCGATGTACCTTTGGTCCTCGCTGGCAGCAGTGGATTCTCCACGGATGGTGAATGTCTTCTCGTCTATGCGGCCAGCGAAGCTGCGATCGAGCCGGGGAACATACAGTGTGGGCCACATTGGCGCGCGTGGAGCGAGCCCGTTGATCGATATGTATGTATGTATATATATATATATATATATATATATATATATATATATATATATATATATATATATATATATATATATATATATATATATAATATATATATATATATATATATATATATATATATATGTATGTATATTAGCCTGGTGTTGGCGCAGTGGTTAGGGCAGCGGCTTGGGATCCAAAGGATCCTGAGTTCAAGCCCCGTTGGGCCACTGAATTAATACACCAGGGGGTTGACTCAGCCTGTCATCCTTCCGAGGTCGGCGAAATGAGTACCAATATACTGGGCCGGTGTATACCCCGGTTAAAATAGGTGTACCATATCCCTGTATCGTAAGAGGTGACCAGTGTTGCGTCAGGAAGGGCATCCGGCGTAAAACATGTGTAAAATCACTATGCGGATCATACCGATGATCCGCTGTGGCGACCCCTCACAGGAGCAGCCGAAAGAAGAAGATATATATATATATATATAAAACATAAATATATATATATATATATATATATAAATATATATATATTTATTTATTTATTTATTTTTAAATATATATATATATATTTATTTTTATATATATATATATATATATATATATATATATATATATATATATATATATATATATATATATATATATATATATATATATATATATATATATATATATTATGTATATATTGTTACGGTTGTGGAAATTCACAATACACCATCAAGGATCCTCAGGTGAGATATATCGGTAAGTTCATGTGTAGTTAGCCCAAACCCGTTGTTTCGAGGGAATATATGTGATCCATTCGGGCTGCGATCCTTCAGTTAGTCGTTTTTCTGTTGCTGTCGTTATTTTGGTGCAAGAACAACAACGAGCATCGCCACAACCAACATCTCAAAGACCACGCCATTCACTACACGACGCCAACAATCACGCCAATCACACCACGACGCCACCTTCCACAACTACGCTACCACCATCTTCGCCACTCGCCATTCAAAGAGCACCGTTCGGTCATGATCTCCGTGGGACGGAAGAAAGGAGCGGAGTGGCAGCAGCAACCAGGGTGCGAAGGGGCATCTCCTGCCCAAAGCTCCCGCTTGAATGTCTCCCGCCAGATTTTCCCTCCTGCTTTTCCCACGCTTTGGCATGGGGGAGGTGCGATTTGAGCCAGAGGTCAAAGGTGAAAAAAGGTGGGGGCCTGGTTTTGGGGGAATAATTCCCTGGCCCCGAGCCAAAACTGACTTTCCTTGTCCCCCGCACGGCGCGTGGAGGGGGGAACGAGAGGGCACGCCCCTTTTTGGGAAGCTTCCAGAAGGGAGGTGGAGCCAGAAACGGGGCGGGGCGGGGCGAAGGGCAGAGCACCACCCTACAAAAGGCGTGGGCGTGGAGAGGCTCGCGTTCGAGTTGGGCTCTTGGTTGGTTCGGTCGGTTGTTGAGGGGTGGAGAGTCCTTGCTCTTGGTTGGTTTGGTCGATTGTCAAGAGTTGTGGTGATTGTTCCTGGTCGGAGGTTCTGTTCATTCGTCCCTGTCAGGCGGACGACACGTGTAGGCGCGAGGCACAAGCACAGTGGACCACGCTGGAGGGACTCGGAGTTACGGTCGCCAAGGGCTGGACGACGCGCTGAGGGAAGTCGCGACTTCCTTTTCTTTTGGGGTTTTGTGTAAATGTCTGTGGGTGGCGCCAGTCTTGAAAAGTAGAACTGTTATAAGTGTTGCCGTGTAAATCATATTCGGTTGTAGATCTGCTTGCTTTTATTGTGTTTTCTTGCTTGACTGTAATATACGTGCCTTCCGTGCTTCCGTAATAAATGTGCTGGTCCAATTGTTCCCCGTTTCGCTGCGTCCTTTCCTTTGTTTGAATCTGCATCTTGCATCACGTAAGGGATTAATAGTGGGTTTAAAACACCCGGTAACTAATCTGAACCGTCAAGGTCGACGATAACGCCGCTCGGTTATCCCTGTAGGACGGAACGAGCCGCTTAAGCGGTTCGTGTCCGGAGTCGACCTGTGGCGTGGTACAACTCCTCGGTACGCTACCCGCGCGGGTACTTAGGTAAATCGACCATTCGGCGATCGGACCCTATTTCGCGCGGATAGAATGTGGACTGAGTTGTGGTGAGGTTAAACCCCCACCCGTGACTGGCTCCTGGTGGTAGTTCCCAGAGGGTCACGACTGAATCGTCCGTTCCAGTGGGCTACGTGGTTGCCATTCAAGTCAAGCGGCCGATCGCACGCCGGACGGGCCAGAATTCGCAACTATATATATATATATATATATATATATATATATATATATATATATATATATATATATATATATATATATATATATATATATATATATACAGTGGGGAGAACAAGTATTTGATACACTGCCTATTTTGCAGGTTTTCCCACTTACAAAGCACGTAGAGGTCTGTAGTTTTCATCATAGGTACACTTCAACTGTGAAAGACAGAATCTAAAACAAAAATCCTGAAAATCACATTGTATGATTTTTAAATAATTAATTTACATTTTATTGCATGAAATAAGTATTTGATACATCAGAAAAACAAAACTTAATATTTGGTACAGAAACCTTTGTTTGCAATTACAGAGATCAGATGTTTCCTATAGTTCTTAACCAGGTTTGCACAGACTGCAGCAGGGATTTTGGCCCACTCCTCCATACAGATCTTCTCCAGATCCTTCAGGTTTCGGGGCTGTTGCTGGGCAACACAGACTTTCAGCTCCCTCGAAAGATTTTCTATTGGGTTCAGGTCTGGAGACTAGCTCGGCCACTCCAGGACCCTGAGATGCTTCTTACGGAGCCACTCTTTAGTTGCCCTGGCTGTGTGTTTCGGGTCGTTGTCATGCTGGAAGACCCAGCCATGCCCCATCTTCAATGCTCTTGTTGAGGGAAGGAGGTTGTTGGCCAAGATCTCGTGATACATGGCCCCATCCATCCTCCCCTCAATACGGTGCAGTTGTCCTGTCCCCTTTGCAGAAAATCACCCCAAAGAATGATGTTTCCACCTCCATGCTTCACGGTTGGGATGGTGTTCTTGGGGTTGTACTCATCCTTCTTCTTCCTCCAAAACGGCGAGTGGAGTTTAAACCAAAAAGTTCTATTTTGGTCTCATCAGACCACATGACCTTCTCCCATTCCTCCTCTGGATCATCCAGATGGTCATTGGCAAACTTCAGACGGGCCTGGACATGCACTGCCTTGAGCAGAGGGACCTTGCGTGCGCTGCAGGATTTTAATCCATGACGGCGTAGTGTGTTACTTATGGTTTTCTTTGATACTGTGGTCCTAGCTCTCTTCAGGTCATTGACCAGGTCCTGCCGTGTAGTTCTGGGCTGATCCCTCACCTTTCTCATGATCATTGAGGCTCCACGAGGTGAGATCTTGCATGAGCCACAGACCGAGGGAGATTGACTGTCATCTTGAACTTCTTCCATTTTCTAATAATTGCACCAACAGTTGTTGCCTTCTCACCAAGCTGCTTGCCTATTGTCCTGTTGCCCATTCCAGCCTTGTGCAAGTCTACAATTTTGTCCCTGATGTCCTTAGACAGCTCTCTGGTCTTGCCCATTGTGGAGAGGTTGGAGTCTGATTGTTTGAGTGTGGACAGCTGTCTCTTCTGCAGATAACGAGTTCAAACAGGTGCAGTTAATACAGGTAATGAGTGGAGAATGGGAGGGCTTCTTAATGACAAAACTAACAGGTCTGTGAGAGCCGGAATTCATACTGGTTGGTAGGTGATCAAATACTTATTTCATGCAATAAAATGCAAATTAATTATTTAAAAATCATACAATGTGATTTTCAGGATTTTTGTTTTCGATTCCGTCTTTCACAGTTGAAGTGTACCTATGATAAAAATTACAGACCTCTACGTGCTTTGTCAGTGGGAAAACCTGCAAAATTGGCAGTGTATCAAATACTTGTTCTCCCCACTGTATATATATATATATATATATATATATATATATATATATATATATATATATATATATATATATATATATATATATATATATATATATATATATATATATATATATATATATATATAATGTCATACCTCCTTTTGCTTATGCATGGAAGAAATATTTATGCTTTTTTCACCAATATGTAGTGAATGAAAAGTTTCACCATTTGCTTGGGTAGAAGAGAGGAATAAACGTGAAATCAATCCAGGTCCCCTGACGTGCAAAAGTACTGAAATTTCATTTATATGTCCTATAGGAGTTTTTCATCATGATTTCAGATCTGACAATGTTTTTTCACAATACTCATTCTGTAAAATGTAAAATTAAAAAAACAAACCTCTTCGGGGACACCCCTAAAAATTCTCCTGAAAGGGGCGTAACCCACATGACATCACGTACAGGATTACAAAGGCTCCACCTAAATTACTCGGGTTGGTGGTCTACGTGATTCTATTGGTTTCTGTGTGTTTCGACATTTGATTGGTCGACTCAAACGCTTCATTCATTTCTGCTTTAAAAAATCGAACATTTGGTTTTGAATAATGGATGACATGGACTTTCACTTGTCTGGTATCGGCAGTGAGTGTGAGAGAAATGAAGGATTTTAGTCTGAATCACATGGACAATTGTCAGATAACGTAGTCACGGGAGGTGAAGTTCAGGCAGCTGGAAATGTAATATGGCCTTAGCAGTTCGAGCCCGAAGCAGGACAAGCAGAGGAAAATGGCGATGAAATTCCCGGCGTTCATTATGATCGGGAGGACATGGAAGGAAGACTCAGAAATAACAACTGGTTAGACTAAATCCTATTCGTAATTAAATAATGTCAATTTGACTTGCATACTGCTCGATATCAGAAATATTTTAGTGAGGTGACGTGACCAGCGCAGCGCAGTGGACATGTTGCACTGCGGAGAATAAATCGCAAGCAAGGCCGGCGCATGTCATTGGCCGTATCTCTCCACGCATAAAACGAAGCAATCTCGCTGTCCAGATACGATGAAAACTTGAGTGCAGCACACACCTTGTGACACAATTGTCTCGAGTAGTCCGATAAATCTGACGTTCTGCTGCATTTTTATTTATTTTATTCCTACTGTTGTCATGTCACACCAGGAGAAAACAATAAGCCTGGTGTTGGCTTAGTAGTAAGGGTAGCGGCTTGGGATCCTAGGGTCCTGAGTTCAATCCCCGTTGGCCGCTGAATTAAAATACACCAGGAGGTTGACTCAGCCTGTCATCCTTCCGAGGTCAGCAAAATGAGCACCAATGTACTGGTAAGGGGGACACTGCATCAGCGGCATAGCCATGTCCCAACCAATGATGCAACCAGCAGCCACAGGCTGCACTCAATATATAGAGAGAGTAGAAAACAATGAAGAAAAGAGAATAATAAAAGAAACCTACAGCACATCAGATTTATCGGCCTAGTCGGACGGACGACAGATTTATCTGCCTAGTCGGACGGACGACGGATTTATCGGACTAGTCTAGAGCTCGACTCAAGAGATCTCGAGTCAATCCACTCTGTGCGAGTTTCTGTATGTGACGTCAACGCTACGATTCACTGAAGTCAACTTTTTTTTCGGGGCGGGGCATAGCAAGTTGTGAATAGCTCCAGATATTATCGAAATATTGCTCTAATTATCCCATTTTTGATTTAAAAAAAAACGGGTGATTTCTTCACTAGGAAGGTCAAGTTAATATATAAATAACCAGAAAGTTTTGCATGTCAAGGGACTTTTAAGCCCCTCCACCCCCCCCCCACTACAACTCACCCCCACCCTAACCACCATTCGCTTTCCCCCAAAATCCTTGGAAATTGGCAAGAAAATTCATAAATTTGTCCATGCAGCTCAAAAGAGAAATTGTTTTTTGTTGTTGAAAACGAAATCGCCGGAGGCATTATACTGTATTATGTTTTTAGGTTGTCCGACCGTCTGTACCCACATCCGTCCATACATACGTCCGCCCGTGCTAATTTTCTCCTTTTTCTCTGCAACCACTTATCTGATTGATAAAAAATTTTCACCATAGGTATGACTAGTCATGTAGAATGTTTTAATGATGACTATGACGTCATCACTCACGTTGTGTGCAGCCATGTTGGAAAAAAGGAATAACTTTGCACCTCTGTATCTCCAAAACCACTCCATGCAAAAAAAAATTGAAACTTGGCATATGTCAAGTACTCCCCATGGGAAATAAGTGTGATTTTTGATTGTCATACGTGGCTTCGTTATGACGTCATAATTGCATATGTCGATCACTTTATCCAATCAGTATGAAACATTTTGAGGGTCATCTCGGGATATATTGTATGGAGGAAAAATAATTGATGACGTCATCAGTTACGTGGTTCGGCAGCCATATTTTTTGGAGCGTAAAAACCTTCAAAAATCTTCTTCTCCAAAATGGCTGACAGATCAAGGTGATACTTTACAAGTATGGTCACCAATCCATGAGGAACAAAAAGTTCTCCACCTATGACGTCATAGGTCACATGGTTTGGCAGTTATTATTTTTTTGAAGAACAAACATTTAAAAAATATTATTCTCCAGAACGGCTTGACAAATTGAGGTGGTACTTCACCCACATGTTACCCAAGCCTTGAGGATACCAGGGTGTTCACAAATAATTAATAGGTCATATGGTCTGGCTGCCATATTTGGTTGAACAGAAATCTTTCAAAAAATTATTTCTCTTGAACTGCTTCATCAATCAATGTGAAACTTCACAATTATGATCTGGTAGTTTTGGAAATATATGTTTTAAATTTCAACCTGATTGGACACATGGTCTGGGAGCCAGAATTATTTATTTTTTTGTATCTGGGTTCAGGAATTTAAATCAAACTTGGTACATGTATTATAATGATGTAATAATGTGGGCAGAGGCATGTCTGTCAATGCCGTGACGTTGAAGAGTGCTGTTCTAATTATTTTTCCTCTTCTGTAATCTGTGGAATCCAAATTAAAGCACTCAACATCAACATTATTAGCATCTCCCGTGATGATGCTGAAGCACAAGGTCTGTTGCTCTTACATCGCAGAGAGGCCCTCTCTATTTTTTAACTGTGTCTTCTCCAGTCTCACCTCCTTTGTTCCCTCAAACCTCATATCCTCCCCAAATCCTCCAGGACAAGATGTATGTGTTCTTCCAGTAATCCCCTTCTGGTTAAATGCCCAATTCTAGGCCCACTTTACACCTCAACCGTTTTGTTCTTCTGTTCTCGCATTCGTGGAACTGCTTTCCTGAGGGTGTTCAACCATATCTTTCTCTCCAACACTTAAAGCAGGCAGGGCAGTACCACAAAGTCATTCCTCATCCCTGCCAACAATAGTTTCTGCCAGCATTAATGCTCTCTAACCCAACCCTGTTACTTACGGGTTAGTGTTCCCACCCATCTCTCTCTCTCTCTCTCTCTCTCTCTCTCTCTCTCTCTCTCTCTCTCTCTCTCTCTCTCTCTCTCTCTCTCTCTCTCTCTCTCTCTCTCTCTCTCTCTCTCTCTCTCTCTCTCTCTCTCTCTCTCTCTCTCTCTCTCTCTCTCTCTCTCTCTCTCTCTCTCTCTCACACACACACACACACACACACACACACACACACACACACACACACACACACACACACACACACACACACACACACACACACACACACACACATACACACACACAGAGTATTGTCTTATTTTATATGCCGTGAATCCTCGATTAATGTTGACTTAATGAAAAAATTTAGGATATGTTCCTGAGGCATGTTTTGGTCAAAATTTGAAGAAAATATATTGAAAACTTGCTGGGGAGAGTCGTCATATTCTTGTATTACAGACTTAAGTTGTTGCGGTAATTGTTATGCGCGCTCATAGTCCTCACTAGCAGCCTCACCGGTCATTTTTATGCTGCGCCAGTTGCAACAATGTGTAAACCGTTGACACCAACCATGCCTTGCTGATAAAGTTTCCATAGTTGAACCCTCATCATGCCCTTTCTTGAAAAGTCCGGCAATAGAATGTCATGTTTGATTTAATGAATGAATTCGGTTTCTCGAAACACGTATTCATCGCTGTTTTCATGAAAAACTTTGCAACTAAAATTCTAGTGAATTCCCCCCTATTTGTGTTTTGTACCCCTATTTCCCTGCCTCCAAATACGATGGTGAACATCATGTGACTCTTACGTCATCCCAAGAATGCTCTTACATCAGGAAGTGTATCTTGTTGGAATCGCATCGCGCCCATGCACCCTCCATAATAGTGATTTCATCTTGCACTATGGAAATAAGAAATGAAATGCCAAACTTGCTCGTAAACGATTTACTTTTTAACATCAAATATTTACCTCTGCCATCAAAGGTGGATGTAAGTTGTGTTTTCACCCCTGTTTGTCTGTTTGTGAGCACAATATATCAAAAATTTATGGACGGATTCGGACGAAACTTGGTGCATGAGTTGGGTAGGTGACAAGAACAAGCCGACTAGATTTTGGTGAAAGTGTGAATGCAGATTGGGTCTATCAGTGGAATACAAAATGTAAACTGTTCAGCCTGGTGGTGGTATGTGCTCTCCAGTGTGCTGTTGTAGTTACTAATGCCATGGATGGTTTGCATGTAAACCATTTATGACGACGTGGTTTTGACAGCTTGCCTCCCCTTCTTTCCCCCACCTCCTCCAGTTAACATCTCTCATCACATCTTCATTTTCCCCCAATTGTTCTTTCTCATTCCTTCCTTTATTCACTCTCTTCCAGCTGATGAAAGCTGACAGTGTGTAAACATTTCACATCCATATGCGCGTGTCAAAGAGCACACGTTGATGAAGCTCACACACCATGACACCATCCTCCTAAGTCATACCCTCAGTTTCCATATTGTTTTCCATGATCAGCACAACCAGAAGTGTTACCGTTTACATCTACAGATGCCGCGTGACCAGCAGTGTTACCGGCATTCATCCATAATTTTTAATGATCAAAATATCCTAGCATTTATATTCGTGTTACCGGCATTCATACATACTTTTTAATCAATAAAGTTTAGAATTTGTCGAGTGGTTTGGTACATTTACTCCTCTCCCTCCCCACATGACTCACTCCTCCCTCACACTCAACACACACGGTTGAATGGTTTGCATTCGCGGGAACAATCATCTTGGTGGCAGACGCATGGTTGTTCTTTGCAGATTATGCGGTTTTACCGTGTGATACATAATCTGCGGAGATGCTCATAATAACAGTTAGGATGTGCGTTTGATTATACATATATATTATAGATAATAATAATAATAATAATAATAATAATAATAATAAAAAGAAGGAACAGCTAACCAATAAATAAAACTGAACACCACTCTCCAATTTTGAAACAAATGGGAAGAGCAGGGTCAGCCTCCGGCAACAATTCGCTTGTGATCCACACGCTTTATCAAGCCAAAGGGAACCAAGCTGGTTCACGCAGCCATTTTATTGTTAATTTTGTAGACCAAAGAAGAAGTCATGTCATCATTTGTTCACTTCTCATTCCGATGTTGCAAACGTCATGATCTAGCATTATAATGATGCACATGAGTGGTCAGGACTGTCCTCCCCTTTTTTTCTGGCTGACGTGCTTCCGGTTGAGCACCTGCGAGAGCTACTGAGTGATGAATGGGTAGGGATTGATTTCCACCAGAGTAAAATTTACACCAGTGATTCCTGTGGTCGTGATTTACATCAGAGTAAAAGCATCGCAGTGAATCTGCCGTAATTCCATTAGCCTCAGGCAGAATCAAGGCGAGGAAGTCGATATGATTCTCACTGTGATGGAGTTTCTTCTGCACTTGTAAGTTCTAACTACATTTGCTGAATGGTGTGTGAAAAATGGAATGAAATATGGCAATTATCCACTAAGTAGCCTTGACAACAGCCTGGTGAAAAGCTGAACCTTTGAAAAAGTAGGCCATTGTTTTTTCGTGAGGTCCTTTTTTTCCACCTACTACTGTCTAGCTATTCGCTGTCCTTTTCCTTTGAGAAGCTTTCAATATGTATTTTGGTTATGTTCATAAAGATGGCACACCGATTTCATTTTCTAAGTTATTCAAATTGTGCTATTGTTATCGTGTTGGGAAGGGGAAATAAGAAATCCACAGGATGCTGATAGGCTAATAATTACTATGGTGACATTTTTTTCAAATCTCTTTGGAAAGATCATTGAATAATCTGCTAGATTTGCCTTCATTCTGAAGAAGTGGAAAGGTAGGACGTTATTGTTCTTTCCTTTTGATAGGAGTTGACTGGAGATGCTCGAAATGGTTGTTCGAGTTAATCTGGTCAAATTTAGCACAGCACAGATCCTTGAGCAGGTAGTGCCATTGAGGTGACACCAATCATTACCAGAGTTGGTGTCAAAGCCATCTAATGCTCGCCTGTTTATACATTTATCGTTTTTAAAAGACGAGTCTAATAATTAATATTTTTTATAATTCTCTAACAATTTTTTTTTTGGGGGGGGGGGGGTTGAAGTCACTTAAAACATGTAGAAATGCAAAAAAAAAAAATTTTTCTCTCTAACAATTTTTTTTTGAGGGGGGGGTTGGAAATCACTTTAAACATGTAGAAATGCAAAAAAAAAATGTTTTCTCTAAATTATTTTTTGGGGGGGTTGGGAATCACTTAAAACATGTAGAAATGCAAAAAAAAGATCGAAATTTTGTCGAAAAAAGTTTCAAAAATTTTTTTTCTCTCCAACAATTTTTTTTTGGTGGGGGAGTTGGAAATCACTCAAAACATGAAGAAATGCAAAAAAAAATTTCTCTAACAATTTTTTTTTGGGGGGGACCAAGTCCAAAATCTAATGGCATGATCCTTGGACCATACCTAACCCCCCACCAAGTTTCGTCGAAATCTGTCGAGGAGTTTTTCCGTAATACAAAAAATTTAACATTTTCACGCTCACGCTGACGCTCATGCCGGGGGTATCGCTATAGCTCTCTGTTCTTCGAACAGGCGAGCTAAACAGGAAACTAAACCCATCCTTAATTGCTTTACTGTGCTGAATTTGTTTTTTTTGAAATGCAGTACTTTACACTCGGATACCCATTATACAGGTAATTACCTCCACGACCGAAGGTGGAAAGACGTAAAAAAAATTTCACCCCTCTCTGCCTGTTTGTTACTTGCAAAATCAATGATTTTTAAAGTATATTGTTCAGTCGATTTTGTTATTCTGTCATGTCTGTCAATCGCCTATGGGTCACAATTCTAAACCGATCGTCATGAAATTTTACCAAGTTGGAGAGGAAACTGAGAAGCCAATTGATTTTGAGGTCAAAGGTCATCTTGAGGTCGGATTTCTAAAATCGTCATTTTTTCATCCGATTGACTTGAAAGTTGAACAGGATTTGCATACTGCATCATTGAATTGGGAAACCAACTATTTGAGGTCAAAAGGTCAACTCAAGGTCAAACTTATAAAATCATCAGTTTTTATCTGAAAAATCGTCAATGAATTGCTTTGAGTTTCTGTGCATTGTTCATTACACTCCACTGTACTGTGTTGTGCTGTACTGTGCAATTCTATTTCACATCTTTGCTGCTGTTTTTCTCATTTTTAACATCCGCCACCGAAGGTGTAGGAGGTTATGTTTTCACCCCTTTCTGTTTGTTAATTGCCGGAATCCTTCGGATTTCGGCAATTATGTTGGTCGGTTGTGTGTGTCACTCTGTATCTGTCTGTCTGTCTGTTTGTTTATTTACCATGTAGCAGCCACACCGTTCAAGCGATCATGAGCAAACTGGGTACAGACGTCGGCCATGGTCGAACTTAGACACTCGTCGTTTTTGGTGAATCTAGGTCAAAGGCCAAGGTCAAGGTCACCGAAAAAACGAAATTTTTCTTTTCGCAATAACGTCCGCTAAAATGGTCGTATCGACTTCAAACCAAATCTAAAATGTGCATCTTCCAATTCTGCATCCAACCATATGTCTCATTGGGGTGTCACACCAACACCCTTCTTACCAGTCGGGGGTCGAATGTCAGGGGGGGTTGGGTCAAAACTTTCAAATTGCGATAAAAACGCCATTTCAAGTCCGATTGACTTCCAAGTTATAATCATGACCAAACTAAGTGCTATAACTCATTAAACAGTAGCACTATTGACTTATAAGAACCAAATTGATTTCGAGGTTTGTGTTTTTTTCAGAGATCATGGAGCTATGACAAAGTTATTCCGGCAATTCCTTGCTCAACGAGCAATTTCATTTGTTTGTTTGTTTGTGTGCAGGATATCTCAAAAAGTTGTTGACTGATCTGGATGAAATTTTGTGGAAAGTTTTGGTGTGTGACGAGAACGAACTGATAAGATTTTGGTGAAGATCTGGATCTGGATCTGGATCCGGCTACTGAATAAGTGATTCTTCACCATTGAGAGATAGGACCAAAAACGATTTATAATATGATATTTCAAAAATGTAATGGGCCTGATATGTTCTTGTGGATCGGCATTGCGTGGCGGAGGTAAGCGCTCTACCGAGTGCCCTTCTTGTTTATATATGCTTTGGAATAAAAAGATTTGAAAAAAATGATGAAGGTAGTCGATTGCAGCCATCTCTCTCTATCGAGTGCAGCCTGTGGCTGCTGGTTGAATCATTGTTTGGGACGCGGCTATGCCGCTGATGCAGTGTCCCCCTTACTAGTACACTGGTGCTCATTTTGCCGACCTCAGAAGGATGACAGGCTGAGTCAACCTCCTGGTGTATTTTAATTCAGCAGCCAATGGGGCTTGAACTCAGGACCCACTCAGGACCCGAGGATCCCAAGCCACCACCGAAACTACTAAGCCAACACCAGGCTTCGATTGTAGCCATGACAACATTGAATGTGCTTGGTAGAAGTGATGTATTTTGATTCTCGGAGGCTCTGCCAAATTCCTTTAGGAAGCGTTTTTAAAATTTTTATTTTATTTTACAGGATCTAAAGCTCGTCGTGGAGCTGCCACACACACCTCACACACATGGGCATACAGACGAATACACGAGACACAACATCGGAACGTGAGACGAGACAAACTCAGCCATTGAGCTTGGGGGAAGTGCCATTACTTCACAGGGCATTCTGGGTACCAGTCACAACAATGGCACCACCTTTTTCTCAGCACTCACCAGGGCATGTATGAAGGAGGAATTTCCTCTTCTTCGTAAATGCCAAACTATGGTGATTGTTCATATTCTTGTCCTTTTAAATGTTGAACATCAAGCAAGGCTGTACCAAGTACCATTTTTCCAAATAATGTGACTGATTGGTCTCACTATGTACTCTTCATATTGACAATACACTGATAATTGGAGGAAAGAATATTGTTTGGCTGATTTAACATTCGCTTCTGAGGATAGTTTATAATACTGGAATCTTGTGATCAAATTCCAACCCATTGAGAAAAAAATCTCTCTTTCTCTCTCTCTGTCTCTCTGTCTCTCTGTCTCTCTGTCTCTCTGTCTCTCTGTCTCTCTGTCTCTCTGTCTCTCTGTCTCTCTGTCTCTCTGTCCCTGTCTCTGTCTCTGTCTCTGTCCCTGTCTCTGTCTCTGTCCCTGTCTCTGTCCCTGTCTCTGTCTCTGTCTCTGTCTCTGTCTCTGTCTCTGTCTCTGTCTCTGTCTCTGTCTCTGTCTCTGTCTCTGTCTCTGTCTCTGTCTCTGTCTCTGTCTCTGTCTCTGTCTCTGTCTCTGTCTCTGTCTCTGTCCCTGTCTCTCTCTCTCTCTCTCTCTCTCTCTCTCTCTCTCTCTCTCTCTCTCTCTCTCTCTCTCTCTCTCTCTCTCTCTCTCTCTCTCTCTCTATCTCTCTCAGTCTCTCAGTCTCTCTGTCTGTCTGTCTCTGTCTCTGTCTCTGTCTCTGTCTCTCTCTGTCTGTCTGTCTCTGTCTCTGTCTCTGTCTCTGTCTCTGTCTCTGTCTCTGTCTCTGTCTCTCTGTCTCTGTCTCTGTCTCTGTCTCTCTCTCTCTCTGTCTCACTCTCTCTCTCTCTCTCTCTCTCTCTCTCTCTCTCTCTCTCTCTCTCTCTCTCTCTGTCTCTCTGTCTCTCTGTCTCTCTGTCTCCCTGTCTCCCTGTCTCTGTGTGTCTCTCTCTCTGTCCCTGTCTGGCGGTCTGTCTCTGTCTCTGTCTCTGTCTCTGTCTCTGTCCATGTCTCTCTCTCTCTCTCTCCCTCCCTACCTCTCTCTCTCTCTCTCTCTCCCTAGCTCTCTCTCTCTCTCTCTCTCTCTCTCTCTCTCTCTCTCTCTCTCTCTCTCCCTCTCTCTCTGGACAGATCCAGATGGTGGTTATCTCCATATGTGCCTGGACAGTGGTTATGTCCGGGCGGGGTTTGTCTCTGGACATGTCCGGATGGGAGTTTGGCTCTGGATGTTTCCGTGCAGTGTTTATGTCTGGACTGGAGAACTTTTGTCTCCAGACACGTATCTCCATATGTGTCTGGACGGTGGTTGTCTCCAGACGTGTCCGGATGGAAGTTTGTCTCCAGACTTATCCGGATGGAAGTTTGTCTCTGGGCGTGTCCGGGCGGTGTTTTTGTTCAGACGGGAGTTTTTGTCTGGGCAGTGTTTATGTCCAGATTGGAGTTTGTCTCCCGACGTGTCCAACTGGTGTTTGTCTCTGGACAGCTGGGCTCCGGACGTGCTGGGCAGTGTTTTTCTCTGGACTGTGTTTATCTCCGGGCCGTGTTTAGAGTATGACCAGTAGAAAATATATTACAGACATTATTTTGTTTCCATCTTTACTGTTATTGTATGCAGAATCATTTTGATGAGATGGTATGAATTGTAATTGACACTCCACCACATGTCTGCCTTCCCTCCCCCTCCCCTCTCTCCTCACTCATATATATATATATATATATATATATATATATATATATATATATATATATATATATACATATACAGATACATATCATGGTTCTTAGAAATATCATGGTGAGATTTGTGTCATACAGTGTTCAAATATATAATTCAATTTAAAGAGGTTTTAAAAGTGTATGAATACATTTATTCTGGTTTTACCACCATTTTCTCCAGCAGCTATTACATCACCTTATCTAACTCATTACATTAGTTATTCGTGCCTGGTGTATGTGTCAACAGTAACTGTCGACTTATGACATCCTTAAAATCCGTAAGCTTCCTGTTTAGAATGATTTTACATTTTGTTTGACTGCCAGGCGGGCAGACAGAATAATAAAATTATCTCACTCTTTTCTGCACATGTGCAGTTGGGACAAATTCAGAGCCAATATACGGTAAAACGGCAAACTTGTCTTTATATTCATGTTCCAATTTGTGTATTCATGGTCCGATAACATTTGATTCATATAAATTGTTACTCGATCATAAACTGATCAGCTGGACAGACAGACGGACATTAACCAATTGCTTGACCCCACTTTTCACTTAGCTTGCGCAGGGTATTTAATTGATTCATCTTGTTGTGGATAACATCAGGATGTTCATGTTTTTTAGGATACATGTACTGTACTGTAATTAAATTATGTGGTCTAGATTCAATTTTAACAATGCATAGGCATATCATGAATTTATTTCCAAACTCATTCTCTTTTTCATGCAAAGATTAGAGTGATGTGGGGCAAGATGCCCTTCTGTTGACTACGCTGAGCATTTTAAATTTTTAATCTCTTATACCATCAACCGTAGAGCCCTCTGGTGTAGACGTTTAGTTGATCGAATATATATTTAGCACCACAGAGGTTATATGCGATTTGGGGGACGGGACATCTTGCCCTACCTTTCTTGCCCCATCTTACTCAATTTTTAAATTATGTTTAAATGTTTGGTGTTTTTGTAACATGTAATTACCTTCAAGTAACTTCTAACCTTGTTTTCCCAGCAATGGTTATGACACATAATTTGCATCACACTTTTTAAGAGGTTGCGATTAATGAGTCCATGGCCGAATAGCAAAGCATAAAATCGAATAGGGGGTTGAAATGTAAAAATTGTTTGAATAAAGACAAGAGAAAATGTCAGTTACAGTTATGAAAAGAAAATAAAAAATTGAACACCAAAGGAATTTGGTTTTGTTAATACCGGTCATTGATTTTTTTTTTAACGTTGGTTTATTGAAGGAAACATACAGTGTATATATAAACAGTATGTACATGTATGTGTGTGTGGATATATATATATATATATATATATATATATATATATATATATATATATATATATATATATATATATATATATATATATATATATATATATATATATATATATATACATATACACACCGGGCGTAGTGGCGTGCGCCTGTAATCTGGCTACTCGGAGGCTTGGGTTGGAGGGTCGCTTGAGGACGGGAGCTCTGCGCTGGGCCGCGCTATGAGAGGGTGTAGTGCAGTCCGGAATCATGGCGAAACCCAATCCTTATCCCTGTGTCGTAAGAGGCGACCAGGGTTGCGTCAGGAAGGGCATCCGGCGTAAAACCTATGACAAATCAGTATGCGGATCATTATGGATGATCCGCTGTGGCAAGCCCAAACGGGAGCAGCCGAAAGACGAACAACATATATATATATATATATATATATATATATATATATATATATATATATATATATATATATATATATATATATATATATATATATATATATATATATATATATATGAATATATTGTTACGGCTGTGGAAATTCGCAGAGCACCGTAGAGGTCCTTAGATCAGTTATGCCGATAAGTATGTGTTCAGATAGATTTCCCCACCGTTGTCTAAAGGGATTTATTCGTGTCACCCAGGCTGTGGTCTTTGACTTAGCCGTTTTGATTTTACTATCGTTATTTTGGACCGACCGCCATTGCTACCACCAACCACAACAACCACGATCACCACAACCACCTTCTCGTCAACCGCCAACATCCCCACAAACAACGAACATCCGCCTTCACAACAACCACCTTAACCACCACCGCCCAACCACACCACCCTCACACCACCAAAATGCCAGCCACACCACCAAAACTCCAGCCACGCCACCATGACAATGACCACCGTAACCACTCCCCCCCCCCCCCATTGCCACCTCAGCACGGTTGTGAGAAACCTGGCCTTCATTGGGGGGAGAACGGACGATGGCCTCACTCCTTCCCTCCCCCCCCCCCCAACGGCAAACACGTGTGGAAAAGAAAGCAACGATCGGTAAAAGGAGCAAGTAAATGAAAAAACCCGATTCGGCGAGGAAAACGCCCTGCTTCTGGAAGTTTCCCGCGCGTGCTGGAAGTAGGGAGGGCGACGCGCCGTAGATATAAAGAGAGTGTCGGAGGGTCGTGTCGGTGTGTCGTGTCGGAGTTGTGGGCAGTCGTGTGGAGCCGTGCTGTGAGCTGGAGACTGGAGTCTCTGCAGTTGGGAAGGAGCTGCAGAGATTGGGGTTCCGCGGAGCCAAGGCACACGGCCTGTCGGACCGTGCCTAACCGTGGGTCGCTGGAAAGGGGACATCAAGGATCGCCCTAACGGGTCACCACGTGGGACCAGGTAGCCAGCCCGGTCTTGCAGAGGCTCTGCGGTCTACACGGCTCCGTGGTATAAAGACCCCAAGGGGTCCAGTCTACCCCCTTGTCTTTGAGGGGGTTTTTCCTTGCTTTTCTTTGTATGAAAGTTGTGGCACCGAGTCCGTTAAGTAGAACTGTGATAAGTGACTGCACATAATAAATAAACGGTCATAGTTCCTTTGCATTGTTTTTGTTGGCTGTATAATTGCATATGTGCATGCTTGAATACGTGCTTTTCTTGCATGAATACCTGACTGCATACATGTGTAATAAATGTGCTTGTTCAAATGTCACCCGTTCGTTGTGTCCTCTTTCCCTAATTGAAGTGCCATCTTGCCCTCGGAATATAGTTGGTTTTTAAATAGCCGGTAAAGTGATCGGGTCCAACGGGAGTCGTGATAACACCCCGCTCGGTTATCCCAAGACGGAGCGAGCTGCTTAAGCGGCTCGTTTCCAAGCGGTCCCGGTGAGGTACAATCTCTCAGTAATCTACCCGCGCGAATCATTAGGTAAATCAAAGATTTGGCGATCGGACCCGGTAGTGCGCGGGTAGATTGCGGACAAGGTTGTGGTGTGGTTAAGACCACACCCGTGGCTGGTTTTCGGCATTGATCCAGAAATCCGCGACTGAATTGTTCGTCCGGTGGGCCTACGGCCGCGATTCGGCTAAAAGCGGCTGTCCACACGCCAGCGGGCGAGAATTCACAACAATATATATATATATATATATATATATATATATATATATATATATATATATATATATATGTGTGTGTGTGTGTGTGTGTGTGTGTGTGTATGTATACATATATATGTATATATATATATATATATATATATATATATATATATATATATGTGTGTGTGTGTGTGTGTGTGTGTGTGTGTGTGTGTGTGTGTGTGTGTGTGTGTGTGTGTGTGTGTGTGTGTATGTATACATATATATGTATATATATATATATATATATATATATATATATATATATATATATATATATATATATATATATATGTGTGTGTGTGTGTGTGTGTGTGTGTATGTATACATATATATATATATATATATATATATATATATATATATATATATATGTATGTATATATAATACTACCTTCAGCAGGTGTGATTACTGAGATGTGGATTTGGCGAAGGCATGTTTGAGTTATTTTGTACTTTAGTCAAATAATATTTTTATTATTATTTTTTGGCTTTGACATATGATTAAACTTGAGTCATGATGCCAATTATAATCTGATGAGACCACCTCTGGGAAACCATCCTAATTTTTTGGTTGCAGTACAACAAACAAAGTGATTCATTTTCTCCATTTCACCAGAGTGAAGTGAAACAAATTAGAACATCACTCAGTAGAGCACATACCTCCGCCAGGCTGAAGAGTTTACATTTTGTATCCCACCGATAGGCCGCATCTGGATCCAGACCTGAACGAAAATGGAATCGGCTTGTTATTGTCACCTTTCCAGCTCATCCACCTATTTTTGTTATAACTCGTCCATAACCTTTTGAGATATCGTGCTCACAAACACAGACAGACGGGTGAAAACAACCTTCACCCACCTTTGGTGGCATAGGTAAAAAACCTTGTTATTTCCATTGATCATATGCTGACAGTGCAATTTTGCAACCATTCGTTTACGAGTCCTGAAAAGTAAAGTGGGCTATGCCATCTATTATAACCTTTGCTATGGATGAATCCAAAGTTAATCTTCCCATTTAGAATACCATTAAACTCCCAGAAAACAATTAGATAAGTAGCAAATTTAACAAAGAACTAAAAAAAACTACCACTGCCAGAGAGAGGTATAGAGGAAAACTGTGCCCCATTTGGACATGGGGTGCATTGGGACATCTGTATTCAGTGGACATCTAGGCCAGCCGCTATTCTTGGCTGGTGCCAACACACTGGCCAATAATAACTATCAGAGCGGCGGTCGCAATGCACAGCAGTTACCCCTGTTGACCTTGAAAGATGACTTCTGCACACTTAGTCTGGTTTACTTATCAGCAACTCAAATTGTTGTTCACCATCATCAGAATCTGACCTTGAACTTGTTTGCCCAGTCATAGATTGGCATCTATTAGAAGGACCGTCATGAATCGAGTTTGTGTACTTTCGGATTTTCAAAATTGATGTCATGGAGCATTTTGAGAATTTGTTGTGCCTCGGGCAACATCTCTCTTCCAGTCCCAAAAAAACAAGTGGACATCATTTGTCCTGACAGATGACAAACCGTATTTCTGATGGCATTGCTCATTTAGCCTGTTTCCTTTACGGCGTACATTTTATGGCATCTTCCGCTCACCGGCCATGCGGATAACAAATGCCTTTACTTTCTTTTCCTCCACAGGAGAAAAATGCCGGAGTTTCATCGACCTTGCTCCAGCTTCAGAGAAAGGTCAGACAATCTACTTTCGAACTACATGAATACAAATTTGAAACTTGACTTTGGTGATCTTTCTGTTGAGTTTTAATTGAAAACTTTTGCAATTTTTACAGTGCATATTAATTGTAATATGATGCACACAATTCTCATAGTGACAGTCTTAATGTATTGTACTATATTACAACAGGTGTTCGGTGAAACACAATTGGTGACAGGCACAAGCACAAAAGGTGTTCTGTAAAATAATAATTTAGTTAACACTAGTATGGGTACCTGGTGTTGCACGGTGCTGTTCTAATCCTGTTGGCACTTTGAAGAATTAATATTTGTTTTTTTTCTATTTTTATTGATTTGTTTTTTTCAGTGATTCTACACCATTGAGAGATGGGGCTGAACATGACATTGCATGATATCTCAAAAAGTTGTGGACGGATTCGGATTAAAGTTGGTGAACGTGTTGGGTGTGTGACGAGAACTAATTTATTCGATTTTTGGGAACATCCGAATCTGGATCGGTATCCAAGAATTTTTCAAGTCATTTCACCATTGAGAGATATGGTCAAAAACGATGTGTACATTACATTGCCAAAATTATTTGGACACCTGCTCGTCCAACATCTCTAAAAATCTTCTTCTCCAGACCGTCTGGACAGATTGAGGGGAAATGTCACACAAATGTTCAATTGAATAATGAATAATAATAATAAAAAACGTCATAGGTCAGGGTCAGGTGTCCGATCAAAGCGGAGTTGCATCAAAGCGGGACATCTTGGTACCTGGTCATCACTGGCAGCAGTTATAAAGTGGCAGTTCTCATCATGTCTCTTATTAATTACGTAACACACCAGTACACAAACACCACACAAAAGCAGTACTGGCGAGGGTCTGCAAACTCTGATTGCTCTTTTTCTTTTGTTTTATTTTAGACAGACATCTATTTTATAGTATAGATTAGTGCGTTGTGATTTGTTGGGTTTTTCTTGGTTTTTTTCATTGCTGCAGGAGGAGGGGTGTTAATAGTTGCATGTACGATTCTGCCATTGTTTCTGAGTGAAACTCACAACTTGATAACCATTTCTCGGCCAACGCTTCAGTAATGACAGAGTAATCGATTGAAATGTTTATGACACGTTATAACCGAGGTTATATCCAATCTTACCCGATCCATTGAGTAAAGTCTACTGAACCACTTCCTCGATGGTTTAAATTGGAATGTTTCTTTTTTTTTTTCAGTTGTCGAGGCTCATGGAAAAGCAGAACAACCCTGACAGAATGTGGAAAAGGGAAAAGAGTGAGACAACATCAAATAGATGTACCACACAGCACAAGGGGAGGAAATGCATCCGATGAGGATGTCCTAAAGCTCAATAGTGGAAATTGGATTTTTCTTCAATCTACATAGTTTGGAATGTATTTTAATTTGTCATGACATGTGAGGCCATTGATGCTTTCACCACATCTTCGAGTCTCTCGTTATCTTATTTTTGAGGAGGAAGAGGAGGAGGAATTTCATTCGGATAGTTTCCCATTCCACCCTACAAGATCCATCCTTTCCACCATCTCCCATTGCTTGTGATTGACGATACTCCTGTCCAAAGCCACCATTCAATTAATCCCAAAGCCAGTGTGTCAGATATCCATTTCAGTGCACATAAGGTTATCTTCACCAATATTCATCTGGACTTGACCATTATCTCGGTTTCGAAGGACCGTGCACAGGAGTGCTCCTGCCTCCGTTCTTTGTTTTGCATCATGTTGGGATTTTGCATCTTGATCATCATCCAGGTCATCACTGGCAGCAGTTATAAAGTGGCAATGTCATCCAACTCCTCAATCAGATTCAAAGTGACAATGTCAATTTACTTTTACAATCTCTCTCTTTAATGGAAGCGACTAAAGATTTCCCTGCGACAGATATCAGTCAAGAGTGCAGATACACGCAACACCGCCATCTAGGCATTTTGAAAATGCATAGGAAATTGCCAGTGGTAGAAATTTAAATAATTCTTTTGAAATTTCAGCGAGCAAGCAGAAAAATGCACGTCTGTTTCCTCTGAAAAAAAAAAATAAAAAAAAATTGACTCCCAGAATGAGCACTTCTCCATCGACAGCCCAACAGATTTTCAACACCCGACAGGCGGTATGTGTAGTCGTCATGGAGACGACTTTTTAAAAAAGTCATTGAAGTGAGGGATGTGATTCTACTTTTGTTGAGCAAAGGTAGAAACCCACATCCTCACATCCTCAGAAGGTCGGACAGCCTTCGGCGTGTCCTTTCAAGGCGAGTCATGTGGTGGACAGTTTTACAGCTCGATCCCTGCTGTAATCGTGCCACCGCACCACAAAACAGACAGTCTGGCCTTTTGTACGAAGGACAGCACATCATCGCTTTACTATACTTTACCTGTCTGATTAGACTATGCTAATGGAATTTGTGTCTTTTTTTCGAATGGGATTTGTTTATTAGCCGCACCGTTCCAGCAGTTTGTGCGATCTGTGATTTCAGGCAACGTCCTCAGCAGGGAAATTTACACTTCTGGCACATGACACAAAAATGGGAAAATGTCAACCGCTTGTTGTAGTCTTAGGAAACCTTTTGTTAATGAAACCTGCACAATGTACGTGACAAATTCGCTTATTAGGGAAGAGTGTTTGGTGCTTGTTGTAACAGCCTATTCATTAATGGTCTGCTCTGAGACCCTATTTGAGGAATTTCTTATTTTCAAAGGTCAGGAACATGTTTTGTGTTCTTCTAGATCTCTTAATGTCATCACCTAAAAAAAACATTCTGTGGATGGATCTATGTAGCACAGTTGTATTCATGTGTTTATGTCACCTGAAAAAGGCTCGACACGGTTACACCTTTTATACTTTGGCCATCGGTGCAATGGATAGCACAACATGAAGCCACGGTAATAATAACCACACAACGCAACGACTGAGTGCAGATGATTGTGGTTGTGGAACTTGCGTGTACCTCTTTTGAATACCGCAGGTGTGCTGCTGTTGTCTATGGTGTCGGAGACTCTCTACTTGGCACTGCTCGCGGTCGGGTTCGGCCTCATGTGCATGGAGCGTTGTAGAGCGACCAACGTTATCGAGGGCCTCAAACTGAATGCATTTGCAGCTGTTTTCACAGTCCTTTCGGGTATGATTCAGCGCTCTTCTGGGGGTGTAGATGCCTGGGTGGGAGAGGGATACAATCAACCAGGGCTTTATAAGCAATCTTCACTCCAGACGACTTTGCCTGTACACCCGATTTGACCTGTCTTCTCGATTCGAGGAAATATCTCAAAGTAAATGGATGTGGAGCTCAGCAGCCAGCGCTAATGATCACAGCAAGTACTTTGGTATCAATTTTAGAAACATTTCCTTTCTTTTCCTTCGTTATTCTATCATGACGGGGTATCTCTCTATCCTCACAAATCCCAGCGTGTTTTTTTTGATATAATGCTCGCGAGAAAGCTCTCTTTCGATGACAGATTTACTTCTTCACGCAGAATTTACTTTGTTGTATATTGAAGATTAAAGTTAATGAATTCTTTGTTCTCATTGCACCTTTGTAGGGGATTCTTGGTGACTGGTGTATTAATTGACAATGATATACTGGGAAGGTCAGAATTGGCATTGCGCAAAAAACCCTTTGTGGCTTGTGTTTGAATAATTAGATTAATGCACACAATTGTGTCACTGTCATGTGATTACCCCTCCTCTCCTCCCCCGAGACAGGGTAGTAATGACCAGGAGCATTTGCTTTGTGCTGTCAGTCCTGTGATGAAGGTCATTGGGTGCTTGAAACATTGGACCTCAGAGCCTTGCCTTGTGTGGCACTCAAAGAACAGTTGCTGGTGCTGCTTTTTTGTTTGATGGAGCAAATAGCTTCAAAGGGAAGCCTACAGCTAATTGATCTCCAATACTACCTTTGACTTAGTGCTTAATTAAGTAAACTATGCAAAATATGTAAATTTTAATTACTGGTAATTGCTTGGTCTGCTTTACCCTGCACCAATGGACAAAGTGGGCCACCTTTTGGTCCACTTTGCTCCGGCATAGACGATCATCGGTGTGCATGATACTGTCAAAAGTCAGAAATGTACAAGAAACGGTCGATGGAAGATTGAAACGACCGTGGATGCTTTGTGTATTTGACTGAAGCATGTTGCTCCGTTGGTTGGGTTTCGTGTGAACGAATTCCTGTTGCGTTGGAGGTTGTGTAAGATGATTTTATTTAAACCAAGCCTTGTGTTGGCCTCGTGGTTAAGATGGCTGGCTCGCGATGTTAGGGTCCTGAGTTTGAGTCCCGTTGGATACTCAACATTGGTCCAATTTTGGCATTCTTCAGCTTCCAGGAATTTTTTTAAACTGCATTCTTGAGGTCTTGATATTTGGTCATTTTCTTGATTTCTGCATTATTTAGACTAAAATCACCGGATACTGAAACCTCATTTAGCAATGTCTTATTTTTAATTTTTAGCTCACCTGGAATGTAGTTCCAGGGAGCTTATGGGATGGCGCTTCATTTGTTTGTCCGTCAGTCTGTCCGTCCGTCCGTCCACAAGAACTTGCAACTTTTTCTCGGAAACTACACATACAATTTCGATGAAACTTTCATCACCGTGCATGAACCAAAGTTTGTCCATGGCATTAAAGAATATCGGGTCCTAAAGGGGGTCCATGGGGGTTTCCCCCCAAAATAGGTATTTCCTTTCTTCTCAGAAATTACACACACAATTCTGATGAAACTTGCCACAAACTTCATCACCCATTGGGACCATACTCTGTGCAGAGCATTGGTGTTGCCTAAGCAGTCTCCTGGGCTTTTGGGCACAATCCTGGACAGGTCACCACTCCAACACAGGATACCAGCATTTTGTCAACCTCAGAGGGATGACAGGCTGAGTCAACCCCACCTGGTATTAATTCAACAGCCAAGCAGGATTTGAACTCAGGACCTTCAGATCCCAAGCGCACCACTCTAGCCATTAAGCCAACACCGGGAATATGATCAACACCCATGATGTACTAAAATGTGTTCATGCCATTAAAAAAAACTCAGGGTCTAAGGGTGTCTATGGAGGAGTTGTCCACCAAGAGGTATTTGCTTTTTTCTCCGTTACATATTTTGTGGGTCATCCATGCCTACCATTGGTTCCCTGGATGTCTTATCCAGCCACTACCAGGTGAGTGCCCAGGGGTATTGCCCCTATGTTTGTATCGGATTGCTATGTCCGGTCACAGTGCTTTGTTTTCTGTGTTCACGCTGGATGGGATCATAAGGTCGTACGTGAGCATAATGTCTTTGTTTTATGTGACTGTATGTCAGTGTGTCTGGTTTCTCGTCCTCCTCTTTCTCCTTCTCTTTCTTTGTCTGTGGAGGGGTGAACTCTTGCAAATAATTTTGTAAGGCTCACTTGGCTGTGCTTAGATGGGTTGGAGGATGAAAGAGCAGCAACCAAAACCCTAATCCTATCCAGGTTCCTCCTGCTGACACCATCTTTGTCTGTGTGGGTTCCTCCTATTGACTCCAATGCTGATTTGGTCAGTTATTTGATTACGAAGTCTGATTGCAGTATCGAAGAACAGTGAAAAATGAAATTATAATCTTCACTTTAAAATAACATTGATCGCAAGTGTAAAAACATTGTTGGTCCTCTCAATTCCTGCTCACTCTTAATTTGCCCAATCTCGTAGGACTTTGCAGAAAAAAAATCATCCTTGTGAAAATATTGTCTCCCTGAAACCCGCTTTAACCTCTGTGCACCTACTCCACTCCGTTTTAGCTCCTCCTTGCCCCTAGATGTCATTCCTTTCACCCGGCAAATACATTATGGTCCATTTTTTCCAGTAGATATTGAAATTTCACTTTTCACTAATGGATGATCAGTTGAAATCAACTGATTGTCGTTATTATCTCTGTAACCAAAGTTTGACGGAAGTCATGTTTTCACCCTCTGTCTGTTTGTCTATTTTTGTCTGTCTGTCTGTCTATTTGTCTGTCTGTCTGTCTGTTTGTTAGTAGAATATCTCATGAGGTTATGGATGGATTCGGATTAAATTTCGATTTTGGTGAAGATCTGAATCCGGATCTGATAAATTTTTCAGTGATTCTTCACCATTGAGAGATGGAGCCAACAATGATATTATGGCATGATATCTCAAAAAGTTGTGGACGAGTTATGACAAAACTCGGTGGATGAGTTGGGGAGATGACAAGAACAAGCCGATTCGATTTTGGTTCAGGTCCAGATGCAGATCCAGCCTATCAATGAGATACAAAATGGAAACTGTTCAGTGTGGTGGAAGTATGCACTCCACCGAGTACCGTGGAATCACCCTTTTTTGGAAGAGACTCATGGAAGAGCAGAGTATAACTGACAGTGGGACAAACGTTACAGGGAAAGGGGAGGTAGAGGAGAGGGAGGGGTGTGGAGGAGAGAGAGGAGGGAAGGGGAGAGGGGAGGGGTGGATGGAGGAGAGGGAGGGGTGGAGGAGAGGGAGGGAAGGGGAGAGGTTAGGGGGTGGAGGAGAGGGAGGGAAGGGGAGAGGGGAGGGGGTGGAGGAGAGGGAGGGAAGGGGAGAGTGGAGGGGGTGGAGGAGAGGGAGGGAAGGGGAGAGGGGAGGGTGGAGGAGAGGGAGGGAAGGGGAGAGTGGAGGGGTGGAGGAGAGGGAGGGAAGGGGAGAGAGGAGGGGTGGAGGGGAGGGAGGGAAAGGGAGAGGGGAGGGGTGGAGGAGAGGGAGGGAGGGGGTGGAGGAGAGGGAGGGAAGGGGAGAGGGGAGGGTGGAGGAGAGGGAGGGAAGGGGAGAGGGGAGGGAGGGAAGGGGAGAGGGGTGGAGGAGAGGGAGGGGAGGAGGGGAGGGAGGGGAGGAGGGGAGGGTGTGGAGAGGAGGGAGGAGGAGAGAGAGGAGGAGGGGAGGGTGTGGAGAGGAGGGAGGAGGAGAGAGGAGGAGGGGAGGGGGGAGGAGGAGAGTGAGGGAGGAGGAGGAAACTGAAACTAGCAAACAAAATGGTTGAGTTAGGAAAGGTTAATGGGGGTAATAAAGAAAATGGAATCTTGAGAAAATAATCAAATGAGTTTGGATTGGTAATATTTTGGGAATAATTTTTCAGTAAGACGAGATATTTCTAAATTTACTTATCATATTTCAAAAAGCTTCTTTGGTGCTTCACAACATCAGTCCCACCCCAGTGCCACCAAATGGCAGCGTTGGGTCAATCCCTGGTCCCACTCGCACCTGAGTGGGACCAGCCCCCTCCTCTCCCTCTCTTCCTAGTTACCTGCCCCACCTTTCCATCAGCCCGGAAACTGCCCCAAGTTCTTCTCCACACCGTTTGCAATCGTCTGAGGGGCGACCCTCCAACGTGAATTGGATCTGCCCCTTGCAAAAGGGTCAGTTTCAACACCGCAGCGAGCGTCAGATGATGCATAATATTGTCTGGGTACCCGCTGTAATGAAGGGCTCATTCCACGAACGGTTTGTTTGTGGAGCCAGTTAGCTGGTAGCGGAAAGCAAATCGGGCAGCCACAACTGCGGTTGCATCTTTTCGCCACCCTCCACCCGCCACAGCAAGGTATGGCTTGCACAACGCTGACAGATCGGTGTCCCAACAGGACCCATACAACAGCGAAGCCCAACCCTGCCTTATGCGTCGACTCGCAACTCGCCCCGCCCGCAGTCTGGTGATGCCACTCCTCAGAATCAGCCCCATCTCCCGCAGCTGCCGTGGCACATATGGGGCAAGTCCACACAAACATACCCACTGGGCCAAGCCTGGATGGACAGTCCACAGGACCTCTGCGTTGCGTATTTCACAGAATGGTCGCCTGACGGCGAGATCCCAAGCAGCGGGCCTGGACACAACCCACGAGGGGAGGTCCGACGAGATACCGATCAAATGGTATCAAGTCGAGACCAAATCCTCGAGGTGGAAGGCCTGGGCACACCGCCAAAGACAATCGCACGCTGGTGCATGTCCATCCAGAGACCCACAGTAGTGGGAGGCTCTGCTGTCGGCTCGATAGATGACCAGTCGAGTCAGAATCGGAAAGCGGGGGGCTGGATTCCACAGTGTGCTGTACCACCAATGGATGTTGTATAGGAGATTCTGATAACATTAGTTTGTGGATGTTAATGATCCCATGGTTTCTTTCAATATATTGAAGCAAGTTATCCCTGGCACCGTGGCCAAATTCCAATTTCCTGCCAGCTTCAGTCGAACATCACCTGCTTCTACATGGACAAAGTGTATGGGCTGAGGACATGGAGATATACAAAGGAAATGATGATGGAAGATGGCATCAGGTAGTGGTGTACTGCCAAGATGAACCTTGGAGGGAAGAGTGGGATTGAAGTGATTTCTGAAGCAGGAGAAAAGAGAAACAAAATAGTGGAGGTGACAAGTCAACCTGGATTTCAGAAGTTAAATAAGGAAGGGATTGCTGCCTCTTGGATGCATTGCTGAGGGTCAGAGGGATGAAAACACAGATGGAGCAAGAGCAGGAGGAGGCGTTAAAAAATAGAGGACACCAACCTGTCAATGTTCTCAAGAAGGTATCCTCAGGTGCCAGCCTGAGGCTCCTCGTGCGAGATGCAAAAATGTTCAAAGCTTCGAACTCCTTAGAATCCAAGAGGAGACAGGTGTGAAATGAGGATACCTGCTGAAGTTATTCCTTGCCATTTTATGACTTTCGATGGAGGTGTGAAATGTATTGCAGCACATATGTCTATCTGAGTGTTGCTCATTTAATCACAAGACAGAATATTTGCAATCATTCAGCAAGTTGTCAAGTTTTCCAACCAATCTCTGATATTTTAACTTTGTATCATATTGGCAGAGCAAAGTTGCATCCCTTTCATGACACATTATTAGAGATCATGTTTTCCGTTCACATGTTCACAGGAGAATCAACCAAGCACATACTCACATCTTCTCCATTTTGCCATTTTTACTCATTGCTATTGTGGTCACATTGATCCTCACTCGCAAAGGAATGTAATGAGATATTTTTCCAAGTTTTTTTTTTATTATTATTTTTTGGATTAAGAAGTTGTCATAGTGAAATATGGTACTACATTTTTTTGCAGTTCCAGTTTTGGCATCCAAGGCAAACTCCCCTCTTGGGTTATTGACTTCACTCGCATCGCTAACGTGTGGCTCTCAACAGATTTCTTTCATCTTCTCTCCCTGTCAAAGCTGGAGTGCCCCAAGGAAGTGTTCTGGGCCCCATCCTATTCCTGATCTTCATCAATGATCTCTCTGACTCTCTGGAAGACTTCACCCTCTGCCGTGACATCCCTCATCCTTCAGATAGGCAGGCAGCAGCCTCTTCCATCATTTTGACAAAATCACAAACTGGTCGAACACCTTGGAATGTCTTTTCATCCTGAGAAATCCCACACTCGCACTCTCTCTCTCCTCAAAAGGATGGTACACAGCAACCCCCCCCCCCCCCATATACTTTCTCAACAATCCTCTTGAGCAAGTTCAGTCACTCAAACTCCTGGGTCTCACTATCAGCCATTATCGTTCTTGAGCAAACCACATTTCAAAGTTGGCCTCCAAAGCCAGTCCCCAAACTGTGTCCTTCATCATACAAAGTCTTTCGATGGCACTCCTGAACTCCTATCCACCTTCAAGGCCTTCATCTGCAGCTTGATGGAGTACTGCTCTCCCCTCTGGGCTGGTGTGAGGCTGGCCTCACATCTTGCTCAGCTTGATGCTGTGGAAAGCAAGGCCTTCAAGATCATTGGAATCTCTGGTGATAAAGCTGGGTCGATGGGCTTGTCACTCCGCCATCACAGACAGGTCGGTGGTCTCTATCATCTTCCGCCTCCTTTATGGTCTTGCACCCTCTGTCTTCCTCATGCTTTATCCCACCCCCAGATTTCTGCAGGATGCACACGGTCCACCAGCAACCCTCTTCCAGTGAAACGACCTAAATCCAGGATCACTGCTCATCTCCACTCACTTGTTCCTTTCCCTCTCTTTCCTGCATCTGGAAGCAACTTTCACACTCTCTTCAATCTCACTCCAGGTCTTCAAGATGCTAGTTCAACAGCATCTCAGATCGTCCCCCATCCAAAACTATGATCTTTTCTACACCCGTTACACCACCCCACCCACCCACAAACATTTTTTCTTCCATATCCATCTTGTACGTATCCACCCTTTGCATATTATTCTCCTACCCCTCATTGTTACCCGCACCCCTTGTTTGTCCATCTCCATCGATTTTTTTTTCTCCCTCGGCCCTACTGTTGACATTTCCCCCTCCTCCTTTATGCAGTTCCTTTTGTTATTCTGCATCCTAATCCATTCTGTGTTCTCGCTCTTCCACGAGCCTTGACTCTATGTCCAAAAAAAACAAACAAACAATGGCGCTCCACATTGTGAGGCAGCATCTGCGTTTCCTTTTTTCATCTGGATGGCGACATTGCTTGGGTACGGAATGGCCAGTGTCCATCTGTAGGGGAGAGAAGCGGAAAGTTTAAGTGTAATAGATTATGCTGCCTGTGTCAGGCTGTGCTGCCCAGTCGTCCGGTGTGCTTATTGTGCCAATCGCTCTCATTATTTACTTCATTGTGTATTACCAAGTAGTCCTCACTTTTCTGCTCACATCCATCTTCCATGCTTTGTAACTTTCTCTGCCATCCATGATCTTTTGTTGTGACTGTGAAATTGATCTATTTTCTCTTGCTTGGTTTCTTCTTTGTTTCCCCGTTTTGTTTTTGTTTTTTGGGGTTGTTGTTGTTGGCGGTGTTGATGTTTCCTTGTCCTCTTGATACCTGTTCTTGGTTTTACCTCTTTCTGGTTTGGCTTTTAATTTCTCGTATTACCAGTCGAGCGATCCAAGATTGTTGGTATTGTCAAACTCACCCAATATCTGCCCTGACATCAGAGACGCCTTTTTTTGGGGGGGGGGAGGGGGAGCTCGAGTTAGCTAAACCAGACTCGGTACTATAATGATGAGATCAGCAGTTCTTAGCCTTTATACTCACAATTTCCAACTTTAGCTACTACCAAACCACTACTTCATCCAACTGGGTGCCAAAAAGTAGAGACACATGGATCTCATCAATCACCTGGCATTTGATATCATCCAACCATATCACAAATCCTCACCCTTATGGTATTTGTTTGAACTTGTTGTACGTGTTGTTGTTTCACAGGATTCGAGCACGTTCAAGAAGGCATGGTTAGATAAGCGTTTCTCCATTCGTGTGAGGCTTCTTGTTCTTGGCCACTTGCAACGAAACTACGTAGCATTCGTGAATGATTGCCTTGGTTTCTTGCTGGAATGTACCACTGAAATCCAACTTGACCCTCTTCAGAGCAGCAGCTTTCAAATCAAAGAACCGCACGATCCTTCTTGCTGTGCTCCAGATGAACATGAGAGATGTGTTGTCTGAGCTGGTATGGCTTCATGTCGTGCGTTTTCAAACGCAACGCATATTGCGAGATGTCATCTCCATTCCTTCGGAGAAAGGAAACGCCGCGATTGAGGTCGTCACCGTGATACTTCCTCTTTTTTGACATGATGAGATAGATGTTTTGTATTTGTTGCTTGTGGAAGATGAAAAAAAAAAAAAAAACATCATCCCAATCTCAAATACATGAAGAACTACAACAGAACTTGACAGAGTGCATATCTCCACCAGGCTCAATAGTTTGTTTTGTATCCCACTGATAGGTCAGATCTGGATACGGACCTTGATTACGCTCTAATCGTCTTGTTCTTGTCACTTACTCAACTCATCCACCAAATTTGGTCAGAGCCCATCCACAACTTTTTGAAATATCGTGCTTTATACCGTATAGCATTTTTGGCCCCATCTCTCAATGGTGAAGAATCACTTTGAATTTTAAAAAAAATTCTCGAATTCAGATCCAGATCTTCACCAAAATCTAATCAGTTCGTCCTTGTCACACACCCAAGGTGTCCATCAAGTTTCGTCCGAATCCGTCCATAGCTTTTTGAGATATCGTGCGACATATCGTTTTTGGCCTATCACTCAGTGGTGAAGAATCACTTCATATCAGTGAGTGAGTGACTCACTCACTCATTCACTCACTCAGTGGTTAGAAAGAGCTTTGTATATTAGATATCTGCATTGAAGTTGTGTAGGTAGTTTCGGAGAAGGGAGCAAATACCTATTTTGGGAGGTCAAACACACCCCTCCCCCCTCAGCCCACCCCAGTAGACCCCCTTAATGAGCTGTAAACTGTCAACCCGGTGCATCACAGGCAGGGTGAGTCATCAATGTGTATCTGTGACGTCCCTCGGGTCGACGTTAAATTGGGCGTCCTGTCTTCCAGCATTTGTTCTTTCACATTATTTGGTGTTTTTCTTCGAGATGACTTAAGAAGATAAAGTCTTGGGGCCAGATAAACATCCACGAGTATTGAAGGAGATGGCAGAGCATATAAGCATGATGTTCACATGTATAACGTCATGCTTACATGGTCTGCCAACTTGAGTCTGTGTCATTGATGTATATCGGCCTCCCTTTGCTCGTAACAATGTGATGGCCATTCTTCACTAAAACACGAACAGCCACATCACTGATCCACCCAGACTGTAAGTCGTTGTCGGCATCCAAAGTTTTCCATGCCTTCACGTCTTACATGGTGTAAATACTGTTACGTGGAAGTGGGGGTGTGTGTGTGGGGGTGGGTGGGTCATAACTAGATTGTTGTAAGAATAGTATGGTCTGTTTGATTTACTCTTGTAAACAGGGAAAATGTCACTCATCTTGGAAACCATGGCACTGAGAAGGCAGCGTATGTGATTTATGGGCAGTATAGCGAGGATAACATTGTATGGTGTGAAACCTCCTTTACAGGTGAGGCCAGGTGAGGGATTTGGCACTCAAATACACGGGGAAGCGCTAAGTGCTTTCCAAAGGACCATTATTAATTGTCAGCATATGTGCATAGGCCATGGTGATGAGATGCACTGTAGAAACCTGAAAGGGGTAGAAGAGATTTTTATGGTCACACTCTGCTGGGCGTGGCTGTGGGAGCAAGATTCCGTTCACATCGGCGGCCGATGACGGGACCCGCTGCTTGGAGAGGCGGTCCCAAATGCCAGGAGGATGAGACAGATGTGCAACACAAGACCAGAGAGTATGATCGGCACTGGGCAGGAAAGCAGACGTACCAGTCCTGGCCTGTGGGGATCATCGTTTTTGAATCTGTGCTGTATTGCACCTCTTACGTGTATCGGTCTTCACCTTCACCACTTCTTGCTTTATTGGGGTGTTGCTCCAGTGTCTTCGTCACTGTGTGACCTCAACCAGCCTGTGCCTCTACAAGCCTTTGCCTGCCCCTTTTTACCGAGTCAGACTAAGAGTCTGTTTTCCGTGGTGCCTAGTGGGGATCGGAACAAATATTTATTTATATCCCCACATCCATATCGCTTGGTTTGTTCCGTTCCTCATGTCCTGTCCACCTCCTCTCCCCGTAGCTCTTCTTTTTTTTTTATAAATAAATCCTTTCAAAGGAAAAACTTTTTCCATCCTTTTCCTGCCTGCACGCACCGCTGCCAAAACTTGGCTTTCCATTGGGTGACCTTGGGGAATGTAAAGTTTTAATCATACTGACGCAGTTTAGTTAGGGACCTTTCAGCCATTCGCCATAGTTTCAACCATAGTGCCTGGAATCCCAGCTTAAAATCGCACAGCTCATGTGATTTTTGTCCACGATGGATCAATGTCCTTGTAATTCATGTCAAAGTGCAAGTCTCCTGAAGTCCTCGTTATATATGTGATCGATGTACAAGCTCATCTGTGAGCCTTAGATCAGTGTTTCAAAAAAATTCAGAGAATCTTACTTGGGTACGGGTATACATTTGCCTACTCTCATCAAATTTTAAAAAAGGATTCTTTACTATTTACAAGATCAATACTGACGACATATTTGGCTGATTTGCCATCATTCCTATCATATTCAGCCGCCTGCCTGCTTTAAATTAACGATGCAACCCATGTTCGTGATAGAATAGCTAAAGCCGAAACATATGTTGCGGCAAAGAAAATGCTTAAAGAAAGCACCCCTTCGGTTTTACGGGACGGTTTCTCTGTGTGCAGCTTTAACATGGGGGGTGAAAATTCGTTTCTCGGCTCCGACTGGACGAAATTGGCTGCAACTTTCAGAAGTAAATCCTTTGTACGACGAGATATGTTCCAAATATCAGCGACGTCCAATTTGGCATTCTTGAGTTTTTAATGAAAAACCTCGAAATTCACGTTCGTGTCCGTCAATCTGTCCGTCCGTCCATCCGAAATGTGTTGGCGCTCATATCTCAAAGGCTATTCATCGAAACGAGCTGAAACTCGGAATATACTTCGGACAATACGTCTAATTAATGGCTTTCAAAACAAATTCCACCTAAGTGCCATAGTTTTTGATTTTTTTGATCGTTTTTGCTCATCAGCTATGAGCTTGAGTTCTGTTCTTGCGCGGTACAAGTATGTCATGGCAGTGTCGTTATAAGCAAAGACTCCCGCAGCAATCTCGTGTTCTGCCAGACAATAGAAAATAAGGCACATTCAAAAAAAAATATCGTGTTCATGCTGTACTACCCTTGTGTTCTTTGGAGGAACCAAGTAATGCTCAAGAAAAGTTCATAAAGGGGCATTGTACATATATTGGTTAAAACCTGTCAGTATGTAAAGTATTTTGGTTTTTTTTGTGGTCCTTGAAAATGAAAACACATTAAAGATAATGTGCATGTGTGTGATTAATTTATTTAAAAAAAAATTGTCACCCCTTTGTATGAACTTTTCTTGAGCATTGCTTGGTTCCTCTTAAGAACACAAGGGTAGTACAGCATGAACACGAGATTATTTTTCTATTGTCTGGCATTTTGCACAAGCCATGAAATGGCCCTTCTTTTCTATAGTTTGCCACATGGTACATACCATGTAAAGGGACCGTTTCTATGCCCCTGGCATTTTCCTCAAGGATATCATTTTGAGTACCACCTTGCTGCTACCAGGAGGCACTGCAACAGCGGCTCAGCTGTGCTCCCAGCAATGATGCAACCAGCAGCCACAGGCTGTATACGAAATAATTATAGAACATTGGTACACAATTATCTTGTAATTTTTGATGAAGGCATGACTGCCAAGCAGTCATGCTGGGATAAAAATTGGGATATTACTCGTGATTGCCCTTTGTAGGTGAAGATGGCCATTCACATGTGACTTGCAAACAGCCTTTGGTACGTGAACTTGCTTGAAGTGTAGGAGCTGCTGCCAGACAGCAACTCCACTTGAGATAGCAAGCAGTGTAACCTGGTATGAATAAACCTACAAGAAGACCAGACCCACTTGCTCCTTGTAGTGCGGGCAGGAATTTGGAATTTGTTCAGGGTGCCGGTGGTAACTCACTTATCTTCCTGAGAGGCATCATGGGATCTTTAACATGAAACAACAGCCAGGGCTGCCAGGCAAGTACTCCGAAGAACCGGTTTACAGTCTTTCCGATGGAAGGTACACACGTTCGACACACCGGGGTGACACTTTATCTATAGCTGTATCGATATTCAAACCCATGCTAGTCAGCGAGAAAGGTGAGTGCACATACTTCCAAGCTTTCCTGCCAGCTCTGTTTGTGATTTAGCCTGATGGAGTTATGCAAGTTTAAACTTTTGCAAGATTACATCACATAGATATCCTTACAGTATACATTGTAGTGGGTGTGCTTAGAATGCCAGATGTCAATGTATGTGCCATCTGCAATGAAATCATTTAACAAAATCCATATTTATACTTTGAGAAAATTATCCAAGAACCTTCCAATTAACGAACACTTGCTTCTGTGATGATCAATAAACTGATCGATAAATCTGGGAATTACCGTGAGTGGAGTCTTGGCAACATGAATGCAATCTGCTATCATATAATTGTGTTCCTCATCCTCACAAACATATGAACTATTACTAGAATGAGCAAGTTGCCCGTGCACGCACGGCATTCCAAACGAGGTCGGGATTGCGGCCCCAAAAATGCGAATACTGTCTTCTGTCATTGATCCGGCAAGTTGGGAGCAACAATTCACATTTATTGCCACTTCTGATACAATTTAAATGCTCTAATGGCAGTGAGGTGCTCCATTTGAAACTGCTTGTTCAATATATGGCGCCTTTTGATGCCAATGTTCCGTAATAGAAATTTATATTTGTGTCAAAGCCAGTGACAAATTGCAAATTAAAAGTAGGCTTGCCCTCGTTTTAACCAGTTATGTCATGAGTTTGTCATCAATCAACTGGTCCGGGGGTCAACTTGTCAGCGTTTGTGGTTTAGTCATGGGATATAGATCAATTAAGTTGCATAGGGGTGTCGCACTGATAAGGACAATTTGCAATTAAAGGAAATGGTTTGTGTGAATGGGTCCATTTCCGTAGTTCTATTGGGAAGATTTGACATCATCCAATCACATCACTTAAAAAACTTTGTTCCTCCATATGCTGCATTGTTGCTGTTTATTGCGGGGCCGTTTTGTGGCCATAAAGGCCAAAATAGTGTTTGAGAAAGGCGATGATCAGTTTTTAAATCGAGGGATCTTTGCTTGTTGTAAATTCTGACAACTAAGATTATTGGTATTATTCACTTATACGTTCACGAGCCCGTCCTCCGCACAGCTGGAGACGGAATTTTCTAATCATGTGTCTGTCTGTCTGCCGCAAACTGTTTTGAGGATATGGAGAAGACACATTAATAATTTTGTTAAAAGGTCGAAAGGTCAAAGGTCAGCATCACATAAAATCATGTTTTCATCCATTTGACCTGAAATTTTAATAACTTGCATATTGGGGCACTGAATTGGTTCGCTGATCAAAATCTAGAAGCAGATTGTTTCTTTAGATTAAAAGGTCAAAGGTCAAGGTCTCCTAAAATCGTAAAAAAAAAAAAATGTTTTTTTAGCTGTTTTCGTCATGTTTAGCATAAAGAGCAATAATAATAATAATAACAAGTCTGAATACAAACTGGACGTGGCCAGGCTTTGCATTTTCAGATGCTTTCTAGTTTAAATTTTAAATGATTAGAGTTTTGGGGTTGTCTTTGGTTCCATTTCCATTTTCACCTCATCATATCCAAATAGTAACCGTCAAAGATGATTTTCTTTGGAAAAGGCCAGAGAGAAAAAAACAATTGTCTAATTGAAGAGTGGTTGTAATTTCACGCCTTTCATCAGCTTGAAAGTAGAAGGTGGTGGGAATGGAGTGTGAGAATATCCCATAATAATTTGTTACTTGCTTTGACAATACTTGCAGCTTATGGGATATTGTTAGGGTTGGGACTGATATTTTGGGGTTATGCGCACTGGCCTTTGAGCCTTTTAGCCTGTGTTAGAATCTTGACCCAGATGTAAACTGTCATCTCAGTGCTTCGCATCCAGGTAAATGCATCGGTGTGAGCGTCGTTTATCGGAAGGATGTTAAGTCCGAAGACCTGTCTGCCAGCACTGATTGTTGGTGGATGTTGAATATCCCATAGTGTCTTTTGCAAAGAGTGGTTGAGTTATCACTGGCACCTTGAGCAAATTACAAATTCCTGCCCTTATCTGCAGGAGCACTACATCAGCAACACACTCGTTCCTCAGTAATGACGCATCCATCAGGGAGAATTCATAATGTACAATCCTGCTTCTGTATGCATTTGCTCACGACAATGCATGACGGAGCGCTTCTCTTGATCTATTAATCCTGATATAAAAACAGTGAACCTGAATTTGCCAGTCAAAGAACTACTACTTCTGTATTACTCCCCATATCTTAATGGAATAAAGCTATCAAGCACATGCATGACTATCCACACACAAATGGGTATGGTCGTTCCCTCGTGAAATATAATCTGACTGCTGCTTGGTCTCATTGGAACTGATCATTTGGTGTGCGTGTGCATGTATGTTAGTCGTTTTATCTTGCAGAGTTAGCCACGATGTTCATTTGATTAAATTGCTAAAATTTAAGAGATCCTACATGGTTCAAGAAGACAGTTTGTCATTGTACCCATGGAGGCTCTTTCTTATTTCTCTACCCTGTTCAATCGGAAGAATCATGGGTCATCCACCTGGGACTCTGGAGCAAAGGGGGGGGGGAGACAGGGGAGGAGGGGAAGCAGTTGCTTTTTGCCAGGAGGGGCAGTAGCGGAGCAGAAAGTTCCCCATCATGTGGACGCTCAAAAAAGTCTGACAACATTGCTGAGCTCACTTCGAGTGTGCGATGCTTCTAAGATGCATCATGTCCTTTGACTGCCAATAACTTTGTCCTCGCAAGTCTTTAGGAGCCATGAGGAAGACCTTGAAATGTCCTCAAAAGTATTCGCTGATTCCAATTTGTCCTGTATTTAGTCAAATGAGGCGATCTTAAATAGCCAGATCATCGTCTAATGTGGCGCTGTTCACACTTGAATCAATTACAATCTGTGATTTCTTTCGTCATACGTATTTCCGATAACATTGACTGCCGTCGCATTCTACCTGTGCTTATGTATATACTTCTTGAAGAGAGTCCACTTGTACTCGTTTTAAGTTGTTTTCCTTCATGGGATTTTCTGGGAATTTCTCAAAATGTTGTTTTTATGTGAATCTGCTTTATGCATTTCACATTCTGCAAAGAAAGTGGAGAGATATCCGTGAATGGCGAGTGTGATGTGGATGAAATTTCCACGACATCAGACATCGCTGCATAGCTGGAAGAGACTGCTAAGACTCGGTGGGGAAAAGTTGAGATGGAATGGCAGGGAAACTGATCATTACAAAACGGTCACGTTTGTGTTCACGATATTTTGACCATGATCAGGTGATGCCTGAAAGACATGCCGTCAGAGATCCAATGTTGCTTGGAATAACTGGGGAAACCAATGATTCAATGCAGCTGTCTTCAAACGGTCCATGTTTGTTGGCAGCAAAAGTCCGCAGCCACTACTCCCAGTTTGTTATGCCTCCGGTAACTCGCACCCTCCCTTGCGGCTCCGAACCAGTGCTCAGCACCAAACTCGACAACTGGGACCTCCAAACCAAGCTGTTCGGACCTTGTGACTTGTAGCGGCGAGTCCCTAAAATGTCGGCCGTCAGATCACGATAAGTTCAACTCGATGATCTTCAAATAAATCATTTTGGAGTAAAATTTTGTTCTGATGTTCTGTTCTGATGTTGTTCTTTCTTGTTCTGATGAAAAGTAAAGCCCAAAACGTTAACTCTTCTTTTACTCACAGCAAATCAACTTCCATTTTAAAGGTTAGTGGTATTTGTTCAATTTGAAGCAAGTCAAATTTTGAGGTAAGCCTAATGATTGATTAAGGAGTAAATTTATTCAATTTTTTTTAAATCAAAAATTTTAAACACACTTTCGAGAGAGTACATCTAAACTTAATAAACCCTAAATTTTCACATGCACTACATAATTCGGCTGAGCACAAGCGAAGTGAGGTAGAGGTCATTTATTCCTGATATGCGAAAAATTCTGCAAACCATATCTACAAAAAACAGAATTTTTGGAATGTCTGCCACATTTTCTATCATCATGTAGTGTTGTTGAAAAATTATCCAAATGTAGCCGCTCCTCATGTTGAAAGGTTTGTGTCATTCGGTCAAGTGCTTGTGGAGAAAACGAATTTAATAGTGAACAAGTCTGAAGACGACGATGGTTGACGAGCGGTATTTGACGATGTAGATTGCTTCAGAAGTCAAGGATGAGACAATGTGATAATGTATGACCAAGTTATAAAAATGATCAACATGATGTGGTACGAGTGACAGGTTATTAGCTGCAAAATGTCGATAAACCCGGTTTCATTCAACAACTTTAAAAATTTGACCTTTGCATAACCTTTAAAGGTCAGAAAACAATGCTTTGGACATTAAAATAAGGAAACAGGATACATGCTATAGCTTATTGGAATTAGTTCGTCGAAGAAGGTCGAAAACCCAGTTCGATTCCCACAACTTTGAAAAATTGACCTTTGTGAACTTTAAAGGTCAAAGGTCAAGGATTATGACCTTTGGTGCAAAACTTCCTCTGGAACATTCCAGGAACAATATAACGTCATATAGGCTATATGGCATTTCGCACTCCTCGGATTAATTATTCATACTTTGATGAAATCAGCGTAAAAACAAACTTGAAGGGGGCGCCACGGGCAAGGTGTTCGAGATAGAGAAAAATGGTTTCAAGACTTTAGGTGGGGAATGACCTCAAGATTATGCATAAAAAATAATGTCATCCTAGCTCTCAAAGTTTGGGCAGTCGTCTGATTTTTATGTCAAAATTTGAAATTTTCTAAGTTCATGACCTTGTGACCTTGACCTTGTGACCTTGACCTTGGGACGAAAATAAAAAATTGAGCTCCATGGGGCTATGCAGGTGCCATTTGGCTAACCACTACGGAAACCACTGCTCGATTCAACAAACCCCTCGGAGAAGATGGATTTTTATGTCAAAATCGCAATTTTCTAAGTTCGTGACCTTGTGACCTTGACCTTGGGACGAAAATGAAAAATCGAGCTCCGTGGGGCTATGCAGGTGCCATTGGGCTAACCAAATACTGAAACCCCTGTCAGATTCGACAAAACCCCTCGGAGAAGATGCAAATTGAAATCGGCTACCCCCTAAAGACACGTTTTTTGGGCGCGTCTCCGCCCATAATGGGCGCACCACACCCATTTTCAGGAAAACACAACTAGATCATGATATAAACCTCCCACCAAAATTTCATCAGGATCGGATCAAAACTCACGGAGCTATGCTCGGGACAGACAGACAGACAGACAGACAGACAGACAGACACACAACAATAACGAATATAGTGGTCACTCATATTTTTCGTGAAAATATTTTCTCGTGAAACAATTATATTTTTCGTGAAAATATTTTCTCGTGAACCAAAAAGTGAGGGCCTCGGCCGACATTCCACAACATGATCAAGGATGGTTGTTGACGATTACTACTACTACTACTATATCTGTACATGTTTAGCCTGGGTATGGTATGTAAAACAAACAAACAAAAAATCTTTCATCGATCATTTATATGTCGTGATTTTCCCTAGCAAGGAACTCCCCTTTCAGTGAGGATTATTTTAAAGTTAATCACTTAGATGTTGAGAGTTTGCATCATCAGAAGCCATTCTTCGGTGTGTGTGTGTGTGTGTGTGTGTGTGTGTGTGTGTGTGTGTGTGTGTGTGTGTGTGTGTGTGTGTGTGTGTGTGTGTGTGTGTGTGTGTGTGTGTGTGTGTGTGTGTATGTGTGTGTGTGTGTGTGTGTGTATGTTACATCAGTGAATGAGGTATAGCTCTAATGATGAATATTGGGTGCACGTATGACATCACAACTTGTATGTATAGTACCTATAGAAAGTCTCCATCCCCTTTCAAAATTTTCACCTTTTGTTGCCTTTTAGCCTGGAAATAAATTGCATTAAATCAGACTTTTCCCACTTTTATTTACGCATCGTAACCCACAACTTCTGAGTGAAAAACAAATTCTACAAATTTCAGAAAATTAAATAAAAATACAAAATTATAATATCTTGATTGGATAAGTGTCCACCCTTCCCCCCCCTATAATTGCAATTGAAAATTATCTCAGGTGTAATCAATCACCTTCAAAATCACATACAAAGTTAATTGGCCTCCACCTGTGTTAAATTGTCATGATTCTGATTATTTCAGAATAAAATCAGCTGTTCCTGTGGGTTTCCACTGCTGAGTAGTGCATTTCACAGCAAAGACACAACCATGAACACCAAGGAGCTTTCAAAAGACCTCCGGGATATAGTTGTGGAAAGGCACAGATCAGCGGATGGGTATAAAATATTTCAAACACCTTGAATATCCCTTGGAGCAGTCAAGACAATCACTAAGAAATGTAAGGTGTGTGGTAACACCAAGACCCGGCCTAGATCAGGGCATCCCTCCAAACTGGATGATGAAGTTTTTACTGAAATTTAAACAGTTCAAGTCCAGTGAATAACCTGAAATGGTACAAAGCTAAGCGGTAAACTGCCAGAGGTTAAAAAAAAGTTTAGGGTACCAAAAACTGAAAAATAATGTAAATTTCAGAGTTGTTAAAAAAGGCCCTTTTCAGGGAACAGGTAATGGGTTAGCAAATGCAGATGTTCTACAGCAATGGAAGTAAACTAAGTCTTGAAAGTTGATGCAAAACATTCTAACAGGTGTCCCAACTTTTGTTGATTAGTTCCAAACCCTCTATCTGTATAAAGCAGTGTTGGACCAGACTGTGTTGCTCCACCCTCTGAAGCATTATTTGGACAATATTGCACTGCAGGCAGGAGTATATTGCTCTCATAATGGTGAGAAAAATACAATTAACAAAGGAAGACAGACAGACCATTTTAACCCTTAAAAGTGTAGGTCTTTCCTTTGGAGAAATTGCAAAGAAGCCAAGGTATCAGTGAGTACAGTTTCCTGCACCATCAAAAGGCACTTGGAAACTCGAGGAAACTCTGACAGGAAGAGGTCTGGCAGACCCAAAGCCACAACACAATCATAAGACAGGTTTCCGAAAGTCAACAGCTTGCGTGATAGGCGGCTCACAGGACAGCAGCTTTAAGCACAGCTTAACACTGGTCGAAGTAAGGAAGTCTCAGTTTCAACTGTGAAGAGAAGACTTCGAGATGCAGGTTTGACAGGTCGAGTGGCAGAAAGAAAGCCATTGCTGAGATGGCAAAATAAGAAAAAGAGGCTTGCCCGGGCCATGAAGCACCACCAGTGGACTACTGAAAACTGGAAGAAGGTCTTATGGACTGATGAATCAAAATTTGAAATCTTCGGTTCATCACGCAGGGTTTTTTACGCCGTCGAGTAGGTGAAAGGATGATTCCTCAGTGTGTGACACCAACTGTCAAACATGGAGGAGGAAGATCTGGGGCTCTTTTGCTGGATCCAGAGTTGGCGACTTGCACAGAGTGACTGGCACCTTGAACCAAAGGGCAACCACAGCATTTTGCAGCGCCATGCAATACCCTCTGGTCGATGACTAGTTGGTCAGGGGTTCATCCTACAGCAAGATAACAACCCAAAACATACCTCCAGGCTATGTCAGAACTACCTTGGAAGAAAATAATAAGACGGTAGGCTTCAAATCATGGAATGGCCAGCACAGTCTCCAGACTTAAACCCCATCGAGCTGGTTTGGAATGAACTGGACAGAAGGGTGAGAGCAAAGCAACCTACAAGTGCAACACATTTGTGGGAACTTCTGCAACAGTGTTGGGAAGAACTTTCTGAACAATATTTGATTTCCATCGTCAAAAGAATGCCACAGGTATGTTCGGCTGTTATATCTGCAAAAGATGGCGACTTTGATGAGTCAAAAATTTAGATTAAATTTTGTTCAACAAAACGATTGCATGATTTTTTTTTTTATCTGCAATTGCTTATTTGTTCTATGCTTTAATTTCAGAGTACATTGAAACATTAAACTGCTCAAATTTCAGTAAAAACTGATAAAATGGGGGTGTTCTAAAACTTCAGACCGGTGGTGTATATCAGCGAGTCTGACACTGAATCAGACGATTTGTTGTTTGAGAGCTGTCTCGAGGAACGAGTTTTGATTGGCCTCCTTTGTTGACAATGGCGTAAATATTTATCTGTCAGTTTTGAAAATAATTTCTTCGCATTTCCTTGGCTTAGAAATCCGTGGGTGAGACACCAAAACCAACTGCAGTATCTACATGTCATATGAAGTGATTGACGTGATAACTGATAAGAAGTGAAAAAGGCGGCCATCTTGGAAAATGACAGCATTTATGCAAATTGCCCTGACTTTTCAGCTTGTCGTCACATTGTTGTTGTTTTGTTGTTTTTTCTCACTCCATCAAACATTAATTATAGCATTCTGAAGAAATGTTATTATTTTGGCCCCGGTTAGTGGAAAACCAAGGCCTTTATTCGCCTCGTGCTGTCGGACTATTTCGTTGCTGTCTTTCTCACTCTCGCATCAAAATCGATGAACTGCTCACAGAGATAGCCATGGTCGATTGCCATTCTTGGTGTATAATTGCCCTCCATTCCAATTCCTTTGCTTTTACTCTTTAATTAAGGGGTCATGTTTTCCTGGATGACCTCAGTGGTGCACCGTTAAACTTTCAATGGAGAAAAAATCCCACATTTTGCCACTGTGAGTGCACCGTGTTCTGCTTACCATGATCACGCACATTTTTGTTACAAATGATGTGAGCAATGCATCCTGGCAGACAAATGGGGTGTACACACATGACATATGTGCAATATCCAGTCTGCAAGCTGCATTGTAAGGGAAAAGGTTGGAATACTTGGATGCATGCAGAGGCATTTTTATTCAAGGAGAATGGCAGAGCAGGCAATGTGTCTGCCTGTATAGTCCAGTGAAATATTGTCGTATCTTTCGGGGAAGGTGTTCCTTCCTTTTGGTTCATCATTTCGTATGCAGCCTGTGGCTGCTGGTTGCATTATTGCTTAGAGCACAGCTGTGCCGCTGATGCAGTGCCCCCTGTTACCATTAAACTGGTACTCATTTTGCCGACCTTGGAAGGACGACAGGCCGAATCAACACACCTGGTGTTATATAATGGTGCGACAAGGGCTCAAACTCAAGACCCTGAGATCTTAAGCCAGCCACTTTCACCGTTAGGCCAATAGCAGGCTTTTTCTTTTGGTTGACTTGACATTGAAGCAGAATTCTATTATGATAGATGACTTGTGAACATTCCTCTTGGAACTCATACAAATACAGTACACATATCTTGTCAGCCTTCCAAAACTTTTCATTCGATAACACTGGGCTGCATTTGAAATATATATTTGAGAGGTCTAGGTTTTATCAACGGTCCTTATATGTTTTTTGCATGCTGAATTCAGAAATGTATCTAATTTCACTAATTTCACTGTGCGTCATTTTATATATAGTTTGTACAATTTCTGGCAATGTAAGTCTGATTTTGAATTTAAAAAAATGCTAATTAAAAACAAAAATTTTGATTATTTTTTTCCTTTAAATTGAGATTTTAAGCTTGACCTGATTGGGCGAAATGCGATACATTTCTAAATTCAGCATGCAAAAAGCATATAGGAACTGTTGAGAAAACCGAGACCTCTGAAATGACGCAGACCAGTTTAATCAAACACATTGTAGAAAAATGTAATGAAAATTATCCTTTAAACCAATGTTTAGAAATAGTAAAAATGAGATTAAAAAAAAAATGTAAACAAATATGTCAACTAAATCAAACGGTTAATTTGTAAACACCATTTCAAGCCTTGTTCGGAAGAGCTTGAAACATACGTACATATATTCATATACAGAAATACATATATATATATATATATATATATATATATATATATATATATATATATATACATATACTGTATACATATATATATATACATATACTGTATACATATATATATATACATATACTGTATACATATATATTATATATACACATATATACATACATATATACATATTATATATACATGTTGTTGTTCTTCTTTCGGCTGCTCCCGTTAGGGGTCGCCACAGCGGATCATCCGTTATGATCCGCATACTGATTTGGCACAGGTTTTACGCCAGATGCCCTTCTTGACGCAACCCTGGTCGCCTCTTACGACACAGGGATAAAGATTGGGTTTCGCCATGATTCCGGGATGCCCTACACCCTCTCACAGTGCGGCCCAGTGCAGAGCCCCCCCCGTCCTCGAGCGATCCTCCAACCCAAGCCTCCGAGTCGCCAGATTACAGGCTCACGCCACTACGCCCAGTATATACATATATACATATATAAATATATACATTATACATATATATATATATACACACATTATACATATATACAAATATATACATATACATATATATATATATATATATATATATATATATATATATATATATATATACATATATATACACATTATACATATATATATATATATATACACATACACATATACACATACACATATATACACATATATATATATATATATATATATATGTATATATGTATATATACAATAAAACTCTTAAATCGCGGCCGTTGGGGTCCATAAAATAAAAATCCGCGGTTTAGACGATCCGCGGATCCATCAATAATATTAAGAAAACCGCGAATAATATAAATAAAATATAATCTTGTACCAACGGACCGCGGATAGGGAGTACAAGTGAACCAGTCGAAGACAGCCTTGTCCAACGCTGGATCCTGAGCCTTCCTGGCTCTCTTGCGGCTCAGCCCACTCTCCTCGTCGAGGTCCTGCACGAAGGAGTGACGGTTGGCCTCCTCCTTCACCCATCCTCTCAAGGTACTCTCTTGTACCCCAGTTTCCCTGGATATCTTAGCTTTACTCTCCTTTCCAGAAACAATCCTGTCCACTAACAAAAGTTTTTCGGAAAGTTCTGGATGTTCGATAATCCTGGATGCTTCCTCTTTTCCCCCGGCATGTTGACTGATGACGTCACAGCATTGTCGGAGGGAGATGAAGAAGAAGCTAGCTTCGATGTTTGAAAAGGCTGTAGAATGCTGTAGAATGGTCGTAGAATCGCGGATAATCAATGTGTGGTCTGTAGTAAGTAGTCTAAGGTAATGACTGAGATGGATTTGGCCTGAGGTTATATACAGAAGAGGTGAGAGCGAGTTTATGACACCCCGCCACCTCAGATTCGCTCACCACGTGTCAAAAAGGACTCAATTATTGGGTTAAACGGCGGATTAAGGGCTTAACCCGCAGATTATAGCAGGTGTCGGCGGTTAGCGAACATATGTCAATGATTTCACAAGTCATTGTGTGTTTTACACCAACATCCGCGCATTCACACTTGTACAACAGTTCAGACCGCGATTGAGATCAAAGACCCACATTCCACCCAAAAAATACTACTATTTCATGTTAAAATTTTGGGGTCCATGGTGGGCCCGTGGATTAGCCGATTTCGCGGTTAAAAAGGCTGCCAATTAAGAGGGTTTTAATATATATATATATATATATATATATATATATATATATATATATGTATATCTATAAATATGTATATATGTATGTACACACCACACACACACACACACACACACACACACACACACACACACACACACACACACACACACACACACACACACACACACACACACACACACACACACATACACTACTGATCAAAAGTTTTAGAACACCCCCATTTTTCCAGTTTTTACTGAAATTTAAGCAGCTTAATATTTCAATGTACTCTGAAATTAATGCATAGAACAAATAAACAACTGTAAACAACAACAAAACAACAAAAATAAATCATGGAATCGTTTTGTTGAACAAACTTCAATCTAAATTTTTGACTCATCAAAGTAGCCACCTTATGCAGATAAAACAGCCGAACATACTCGAGGCATTCTTTCTACAATGGAAATCAAATATTGTTCGGAAAGTTCTTCCCAACACTGATGCAGAAGTTCCCACAAATGTGCTGCACTGAAGGTTGCTTTGCTCTCACCCTTCTGTCTAGTTCACCCCAAACCAGCTCGATGGGGTTTAAGTCTGGAGATTGTGCTGGTCATTCCGTGATTTGAAGCCTACTGTATTGTTCCTTTGTTGTAAGGTAGTTCTGACATAGCCTGGAGGTATGTTTTGGGTCGTTATCTTGCTGTAGGATGAACCCCTGACCAACTAGGCATAGACCAGAGGGTATTGCATGGCACTGCAAAATGCCGTGGTAGCCCTTTTGGTTCAGGGTGTCAGTCACTCTGTGCAAGTCACCGACTCTGGTTCCAGCAAAAGGGCCCCAGATCATCACCCTTCCTCCTCCATGTTTGAGAGTTTGTGTCACACACTGAGGAACCATCTTTTCGCCTACTCGACGGCGTAAAAAACCCTGCCTGATGAACCGAAGATTTCAAATTTTGATTCATCGGTCCATAAGACCTTCTTCCAGTTTTCAGTAGTCCACTAGCGGTACTCCATGGCCCAGGCAAGCCTCTTTCTCTTATTTTGCCATCTTATCAATGGCTTTCTTACTGACACTCGACCTGTAAAACCTGCAGCTCGAAGTCTTCTCTTCACAGTTGAAACTGAGACTTCCTTACTTCGACCAGTGTTAAGCTGTGCATGAAGCTGCTGTCCTGTGAGCCGCTTATCATGCAAGCTGTTGACTCTCAGAAACTTGTCTTCTGATTGTGTTGTGGCTTTGGGTCTGCCAGACCTCTTCCTGTCAGAGCTTCCTCTAGTTTCCAAGTGCCTTTTGATGGTGTAGGAAACTGTACTCACTGACACCTTGGCTTACTTTGCAATTTCTCTAAAGGAAAGACCTCCACTTTTAAGGGTTATAATGGTCTGTCTGTCTTCCTTTGTTAATTGTCTTTTTCTCACCATTATGATAGCAATATACTACTTCCTGCAGTGCAATATTGTGCAAATAATGCTTCAGAGATTGTCGCAACACAGTCTGTTCCAACACTACTTTTATACAGGCAGAGAGTTTGTTACTAATCAACTAAAGTTGGGACACCTGTAGGAATTGTTTGCATCAAATTTCAAGGCTTAATTTACTTTCATTGCTGCAGAACAGCTGCAGTTGCTAACCCATTACTTGTTCCCTGAAAAGGACCTTTTTTAACACCTCTTAAATTTACATTATTTTCCAGTTTTTGCAAACCTAAACTTTCTTTTTTTAACCTCTGGCAGTTTACCGCTTAGCTTTGTACCATTTCAGGTTATTCACTGGACTTGAACTGCTTAAATTTCAGTAAAAACTGGGGAAAAAGGGGGTGTTCTTAAACTTTTGACCGGTGGAGTATCTCAAAATGTTGTAGACAGATCCAGATGAAATTTTTTGGGTAGTTTGGGTGTGTGACAAGGACAAACTGATTAGAATTTGGTGAAGATCATAATCCGGATCTGGATACGATAATTATTTAATTTTTAAAGTGATTCCTGACCATTGAGATATCGGGCTCAAAAACTATATATTGCATGATATTTCAAAAATGTATTGGGCCTGATATGTTGGCGTGGATCAGGCATTACGGGTCGGAGGTATGTTCTCTTCCGAGTGCCCTTCCAGTTAAGATTGCAATGCACTGCACTGCCATCAAGATTATCTGCAGATTCAACGCAAACACCTCATCCATAGTAATTTCCTTTACACATGGTCTATGCATTATTTTCATGATCCATCTCCTTCCATCCATTTATTCCACCTCTGCATGATATGCAAACTTTGACTTTTTTGTTCACAACCCTTACACATCTACCAAATAATCATGACTCCAAAACAAATCTCCTGTGATGTGCCATTGTCTGCTTACCTTTCACCGGTACGTTTTGAGCATCTATCATTGAAAAGCACTTTTTACTTCCCACCTCAATGCCTGGTTTTTTTAACCTCTGAGATATCTTCGCTCGTAATCCTAATTGCCTTTCCATTCAGGTTGTCACCAAAGTATTATTTTAACTTTATAAAAGACACTCTCTCAGCTTTGAGTTTGCACAGGAAATAAATCGACAAACAACCAATTTAAGACAGATATGGGTCGATGGATATGAAACCAACCAATTTCAAGGAACCGACCCACTTGACCATTTCCAATTTTTTGTGTGTGTATGTTTGTTTCCTGGACACCTTCATGGAAAACTGCAAAGTTTTAGCTCCCAATTCCTCGTATTGTTGGAGTGTCGCTCTTGAGATGAGGGCAGAGTAAGGTGGTGAAAGATGCTCCTATCAGAAAGATCAACAATATTTTCCCCACCTCCCCCTCTTTCTTCCTAACACTCAGGAGCATTCCTTCAAAAGTTTGTTCTTCATATTTTTCTTCCTTTACCTCCGGCCTGAACCAAAACTAGTCACCACCCGGATCTTCCTCATCCACGGCTGTCTATTTATTGTGACAATATAATGGAGTTCCCGTGTTGCCATATCCTTCCACACTCCTTCAATCCACCTCTTCCCCTGTTCACCTATTACATTCAATCTTAAGGAGAGTTGACAACTTGACTGACAATGTTCTCTGTTCACCGGATTATATTAATATACTTCATGAAACTGGGCAACCCCCACCTCACTTTCTCAAAATATAGTCTTCTCTCATCAGGTAATAATATGAGGAGGGACACCACTTGAACACTTCTTCTTTGATTATGTTAAAGAGTTATATGTATAGATGCTTAAAATTTGGCGATTATAATATTGTTACGTCCACAGGTACTGAGACACCATTTTGTTAATCAGGGGGGTTTAATCCCCGTTAGTCCTTGGAAGAGCCGGACCTGGGGCCACTGCTTACAATTAACTTGGTGGTATGGTGGGTTGCTTTAGAACCACGAACGCCACCCAGTTAACCAGGAGTTCCAGTGTCCACCGTCTAATTATGTCGTTTAACTAGAGGTCACGTGGTTACCTGAACGGGGAGTGCGCCCTCAGAAAAGCACCAATCTTATCTTGATTAGATCTTAATTAGGGTGGCCGAGCGTTTTAACCGCTGGTGCGTGCCGACTATTGCAGGTCAAGTCGTGTGGTAATTACCTCCCAGTCTATCTCGGTTCGGACAATGCTGGATCAATGGAAGGAAAGGACAAACACGGACAGGTTGGAACGTCAACAAACAATCTATTAATAAGAAAATAAATAAATAAAAAGAACTTATTTACGTGAGGAAAAATAAATAAATTCCAAATCAATCAAAATGATCGCAAGCAAATAAATAATTCATCGGACAAAATTAATCAAAATGACAGAAAGAGAGACAAAGAGCAGATGCTTATCGGGGATTGACTTACTTAACAACTAAACACAGACAAGGGTACCCAGCAGATCATTGGGGTGGGGGGACGTCCGTCAAATAAAAATGTCCTGAAATGTGTGAGCGTGCCTTGTCCGTCGCTAGCACCCACTCGCCAACAGGCTTGAACGCCAGTCGACATCACACCCAAGAAACAGGTGCGCCAAGGGCTACCGTTTCACTGGAACAATGAAGCAACCAACCGTCTGACTGGCACAGACGAAGCAAACCGTCTGACTGGAACTATGAAAACAGCCGTCTGACTGGAACTGACGAAACCGCCATCTGACTGGCATGGATGAAGCACGCCGTCTGACTGGAACGATTAAAGCAGCCGTCTGACTGGAACTGAAGAAACGCTCTCAAAGCTGTGAGAACTGCACCCAGCTATCGCCAACTGACTGACAAACTGACTCGTTGGCGGCTGACCCGTGCCTCACTCATTGTCGACTGATCCGTGCCTCACTCGTTGTCCACTGACCCGTGCCTCACTCGTTGTCCACTGACCCGTGCCTCACTCGTTGTCCACTGACCCATGCCTCACTCATTGTCGACTGACCCACGGGCGCCGCTCTCACCCTTCTCGCCAAGAACGGACCTCTCCCTCTTTTTATAGGCAGCCTGTCTCGGCGGCACCGACTCCCCCCAAATTCACCCCGCCCCACTTTCACACCATTACCGTGACAACCCGCACGGCCCGGGGGTTATTCCTCGCTTACGAGGCCATGTCTGTGGTGCTGGACGAGCAAGAAAAACAGCCATTTGTTCGTATTATTGAGCACAAACGTGAAGCACTCATAAAACTGTCAACAACAATTATTACTTCACCGTTCAGCCCGACATGAAAAGAAGCCAGTTAGCATCCATAGAGCTGCCGGACGGGGTGTCGAACGTCAATGGAAAAAGGCAGGCGTCGGCGTCCGTGAAAGAAACGCCGTGCATGAATGTGTCTGTTGTCAAGAGAAAAAGCTTCCCATAAGAGAGGGGATATATTCTTTACCCTTCTCAACGCATCACATTTGGAATCCCACTAGACATGGGGATGGGTCTATCCTGGACATGCATTTCGGGAAATAACTGAGGACCTGGATGTTGGTATGTATTCATCGGATCGGATTCTGAAATCCGTAACAATATTAATTATGTATGTATGTGTACATATATATATATATATATATATATATATATATATATATATATATATATATATATATATATATATATATATATATATATATATATATATATATATATATATCTATATTGTTTTACAGATACACTACGTGGCCAAAAGTATGTGGACACCGGGCTGGTGCAACATCTCATTCCGAAATCATGGGCATTAATATGGAGTTGTTCCCCCACTTTGCTGCTATAACAGCCTCTACTCTTCTGGGAAGGCTTTCAACGAGATGTTGGAACATTACTTTGGGGATTTGCTTCCATTCAGCCACAAGAGCATTAGTGAGGTCGGGCACTGATGTTGGGCAATTGGGTCTGGCTCGCAGTCGGCGTTCCAATTTATCCCAAAGGTGTTCGATGGGGTTGAGGTCAGGCCTCTGTGCAGGCCAATCAAGTTCTTCCACACCGATCTCGAAAACCCATTTCTGTATGGACCTCGCTTTGTGCACAGGGGCATTGTCATGCTGAAACAGGAAAGGGCCTTCCCCAAAGAGTTGTGGACAGATCCGGATGAAATTTTGTGGATAGGTTCGGTGTGTCACAAGGACAAACTGATTAGATTTTGGGGAAGATCAGGATCTGACTACGAGGATTTTTTAAGTAATTCTTCACCATTGAGAAATTGGGCCAAAAACGATATATAGCACTGTATCTCAAAAAGCTGTGGACGAATTCGGATGAAACTTGGACGCATTGTGTGTGACAATTAAGAATTGATTCAATTTTAGTGAAGATCTGAATCCGGATCCGGATCAGATAATTTTTTAAATGATTCTTCACCATTGAGAGATAGGGCTAAACTCATATATAGCATGATATCTCAAAAGGTTGTGAACGGATTCGGACGAAACTTGGTGGACAAGCTTGTGATGGTGTGATAAGGGCAAATTGATCACATTTTGGTGAAGATCCGGATCCGAGAACGGTATTCTAGGTTCACCTGCAACTGTACCATAAAATAGCATCTTAGGAATGAATATTGCTGTTTAAGAAAGGCATTCGTACAATGTGGAATGGAAAAGCATCTCGTTTATCAAATAATTTTGGATAAAATTTATTATTTTTAATCTCGATTTGTAATTCTAAGAAAGAAACTGAATTGTGAGTTTGGTTTTCCTTTTTTTAAATTCGAGTTATTTTGAATATATATCATCATGAAGCTGATCAAATACAAACCCATCATTAATTGCTCGTAAAACATCAATGAATCTAAAGATGTTTCCACACCTTCACACAGTTGTAAGTTCATTCCTGCACATGTTCTGGACCCAATCAGACTCGTACATGTGCAGGAACCAAATTTACAAAGAAAGGTGCCGGATCTGAACCCATGGGTTCTGCTGGAGTATCCTGTTAATAAATGTAAAGAAACTTGTTTTGGAGAAATCGAACACTTTCTTTAAGTTTATTGTTTAAAAAAACTACATGAATATTGATTTTCCTTTGCAGTGATCTTTTTTGATTATAAACTTTAATGTACCCTTTATTACCCCCTGCAAATGCTTTATCTACGGCTCTGACAATGCGATTACGAGCTTGTTATGTGGAATGTTTGTGTATAATGTAGGAAAATGATAAGTTGATAAGCATTTCGCCTTATCCTTGTTATTAATGTTGTCGATACTGTCGGTTACAGGTTTGGAATTATCAATGATCCAGAATTTTTTAATACCAGAATAAAACCTTGCCTTTTCATGGTAGTTTTTAAAACATTTATAAACTAGTTCCATCACCCCTGTAATCATACCTGACAATGGTTTCAAACTGCATTCTCAACTTGCGATGATGAACCACCTCATCTTACAAGAGTTTTTGTGCATTTTTGGGGATCCAGTAAATCAATACTAATTTATGGTGTTTATCTGGAATGAACAGTCTTCTCGATTTTGAGTGATTTATATGGTGTTGTATCAAGTCTATTTTATTATCGTTAGTTATTTTGTAGGTCTTTGAGAATCCAGTATGTGAGCCCAATTCTTCCAAAAGTATTTGAATGTAGAATGTTTTGCATATAAATGCAATTTTATGATTTGCTTTGTCAATTGGAACAATAACAGATTGTGTTTGAATCTCTTTTAAAAAAATCACTTCTCTCCAGAGTCTAGATTGTTTAATATTACTTTTGGATTATTGATTCAAACTTTTCTTTTCAAATCAACAATTCTCCTTTTAACATGTTTCTCTACCTCCTCCCACCATAAAAAAAAAAACATTTGTGTGTTTGGTACTTTGTGTTTATCAATTTGTTAACTCATCCTGTCAGTCCCAGCATTGGAAGTTCCATTGCCTTATTCCAGGTAATCCTTATGTTTTCTCGATAATTTGGTTCTTTTGAAAGTAATGCACGTAATTTATTATCTTTCACTATTCTGAGATCACCTGGGTTAACGTGTATATGATGTGGACCTTTAATATGGAATGTTCACAATTAAAATGATGCATGTTATTTAATCCACACACACATGCACACGCACACACACGCACACGCACACGCACACGTGCTTGTATATTTAAATCAATACATATTGTTGGTGCTTCTGCCCGTTAAGACCGACCATGGTCTTAGGACCGACATGTCCACGCCCGTTAAGACCGACCTGGATGGATAGCCAAACGGTTCTACCTTGGAGGCGGACAGCCGAGTTCCTTGAAGATGATGGCATGTAGGGGATGGAGGGTGGCAAGGACCTGTGGCAGATGGAGGCACTTGGGTTTCTACTCCAACCCACAACGAATAGACAGACTCAAGTAATCGTGAATAAATAAGGGTTTTTTGAACATGAATCAAATACTTAAAATGGAAACAAATAAAAGCGTGATGTTATAAAACGTGAGGTAAATTAAAGCCTAAAGTTGAGATGTTTCCACACAAAGGTAAAAAAACAGACAAGGGGAAAGATAAAATAAAAGAAAATCCCTTCCTTTATTCTGGCACTTAGCTGGATGTCCAGAGATTATCTTTGAGGATCTTGGGGATCGAAACGCGTCGTCCTGCTTGGGAAACCACACCCAAAATGGCGCCGAGATGCTCTCTGGCCAGGAAACTTTACCCACTTTACCCATGTGGACCCAACTGTCCCAGGACTCTGTATCCTTTTCTCCTGACAAGGTGGAGAGCTTGCTTTCAAACCTCGAGTCAGATTCTGCAACCGGTCCAGATGGCATCAGCCCACGTGTCCTCAAAGCCTGCTCTTCTGCTCTTGCTCACCCTCTCTCTGTTATATTCACCCTCTCATTTGCCCAAGGTCATCTGCCATCTGCTTGGAAATCTGCTAACATCACTGCCCTACATAAAAAAGGTGCAAAAACAGATCCCTGTAACTACAGACCAATCAGCCTTCTCCCAATCATCAGCAAGGTTATGGAATCCATCATCGCTTCAGACATGAAATCCTTCCTCTTCTCCAATGGCTTGATTTCCAATCATCAATTTGGTTTCAGACAAGGTCACTCTACCCTGGATATGCTGCTTCTGCTCTCCCATCAATGGATGGAGGTCCTCAATGCCAGACAGGAAATCCGAGCCGTATCACTGGACATATCACGTGCTTTTGACACAGTCTGGCACCCTGCACTACTCACCAAACTCTCTTCCCATGGTATTCAAGGCCATCTCCACTCATGGCTCGCAGACTTCCTCTCCTGTCGCAGTCAACGTGTGGCCCTAAATGGAGTTCTTTCATCCCCTCTTCCTGTGCAGGCTGGAGTTCCTCAAGGTAGCGTTCTGGGCCCTGTTCTTTTTCTGGTTTTCATCAATGATCTCTCGGACTCTCTGGAAAATCCTCTATTTCTCTTTGGCGACGACTCCACCCTCTGCCGTACCATCTGTCATCCCTCAGACCGGCAAGCAGCAGCTTCTTCGCTCACTGTAGATCTGGATAAAATCACAAACTGGTCCAACACGTGGAACATGTCTTTCAATCCAGACAAATCTCACACTCTCACTATGTCTCTTAGAAAGGACCGTTTAGTAAACCCCCCCATCCACTTTCTCAACAATCCTCTGGAAGAAGTCTTTTCTTTCAAGCTTCTGGGTCTCACTATCTGCCATGACCTTTCCTGGGAAAGTCACATTTCCAACCTCGCCTCAAAAGCCAGTCGCCAACTGGGAATCCTCCATCGTGCAAAGTCCTTCCTCGGCTCTCTTGAGCTCCTGACCACTTACAAGCTATTGTCCGTAGCCTGATGGAGTACTGCTCTCCCCTCTGGACTGGTGCTCCTGCCTCCCACCTTTCTCGGCTTCACGCTGTCGAAACCAGGGCATTTAAGATCATCGGCATCTCCCGCAATGAAGCTGAGTCTTTGGGCCTCTCACTCAATCACCGCAGGTTGGTCGGTGGTCTTTCTGTCTTCTACAGACTCCTCTCCAGCCTTGCCCCCCCTGCTCTCTCTGCGATTTGTCCCCACCACATTTCCACAGGGCGCTCAAGGTCCGCCAACAACCCCCTTCTGGTAAAACTACCAAAATCACGAATCACTGCTCATCTTCACTCTTTCATTCCTCTTTTTTCCAGCCTTTGGAATAAACTTCCTCACTCTATTCTTTCCCATTCTTCCCTCCAGGCTTTCAAAACAGCTGTTCACCACCACCTCTTATCTTCCCCCATCCAAATCCTCGATCTTTTCTACCCACGATAATCCACCCAAGCCCACTTCCTTCAATTCCCCTGCTTTCCTTCCTGAAAGTCCCTGTAATGTCCATCTTCTCTTCGCCATGTTCCCCGTCCCATCCCCATCCCTCTCCCTTCCACAGTTCACCTAATGTGTCTGTTCCCCACTGTTGTGTCCCTTCCACTCCCGCCCCTCTTGTCTCATGCCTCCTTGCTGTGAGTTGTGTGTTAGCTCTCATATGAGCCTCGACCAAGGTATACAAAAAAAAAAAAAAAACGTATGTGGCAATTCACATGGGTGGTCCTCTTTCGTTAAGGACCTTCATCCAGTTTCTTCTTACGAACGAATGTGCCAACCCTGCTCCTCTCTTACACCCGGCCCACTCTCTCTCTCACAATGACAGCCCACCTTCCTCCTCAAACACACAACAGCATAATGCCGAATTATGGCTGAGAGGTGTGCTCTTCTTCCTGTCTCTGTCTCTGTCTCTGTCATAAACATACAACTTTGCGACTCAGCAGAAGCGTAATGGCTAGCATCTTACTCCAGCACATGGGCAAATTCACACAGCACGAACACGAAAATCGCGCAGCCTTCTTCGGCGTGTTGAGGAGGAGCCAGTGAGTGAGGCCCTTCTGTCTCCACTACATACCCGAGCCAACCAACTCCTCTCCGATCATGTCCCCTCTCTTATGTCACACCGGCCAATCCCAAGCCTCGGGGCATGGTCTGCCAGTTGTTGGTGTTGTTGTTGTTGTTGTTGTTGTTGTTGTTGTTGAAGCATCATTCCTTTTTATAGCCGGGTTTGTAAATACAAAAACGTAGGAAAAGTTCACAGGGGGCAAATCACATACTGGGAGAAATTAGGCTTTCATACCTAATTAACACAGCACCGCCACCCGTGCAATGACACATAACTTCAGCTGACAGTTTTCTCTACTTAAATTACATTGAGATGTCTCCTGCTCGTCCACAGACCATACTACTCTATACAATCATACCTTTGCTATGATATTCCTCCATCTATCCCACAAATATAACAATATACATCTTCTTATATTTAACGCTCATTCTAACCACTGACTGACTGACTGACTGATATGAGAGCTTGGGACCTTCTGGGTGACGTAGAAAGCTGAAATTTCACGTGCCGACGGAAATCGAAGCCAATACACCGGGAAAAAAAAATCACAAAGCCATTTAAGAAAGCGTCTATAAATTAAAAAATAAAGAAAAAAAAAATAATTAAAAAAATAAATGCAGGTGAGCGACCTGAAGCAATGGGGGCAGCCTGGGTACGTCACAAGGAAGAATTTATTCGATTTTGGTGAAGATCCGAATTCAGATCCCGATATGAGAATTTTTAAAGTCATTCTTCACCATTGAGAGATTGGGCTAAAACGATATGTAGTGTATATATATATATATATATATATATATATATATATATATATATATATATATATATATATATATATATATATCCGCACCCCCCCCCTCCACATATCAGGCAATATGGCAGGCAAAGCACTTGGATACTAATTGAGGCAAAAAAATGGCTTTTTCCTCGTTCACAGTACTGTATTGCAATTTTCGAGCAATAAAAAGAATGTGCTTTTAGCTTGCCCTTGAGTAATTTGAGGCTTTCATGATTTTCTTGGAGAATGTCACACTTTTCCTGAGTGCTAGTGTATTTGCCACTGTTCATACAGATGCATGTGTTAACCTGTTTATTAAAGTGCATTGTATGCGAGGAATGAAGAGGCTTGAGTGAATTTATTGAAGTTCATTGCTTGACAAGATGAATAAAATTTATTTTTTAAACGCTAATAAACTCATCGCTATTTGAGGAATACAATATTCTGTGGTGGTGCATAGAAGATGGTGTTGGAGGACACATCTGCGGACATGACTTCATAACCTTTGCGAGAATATTTGTGCAATTACAGTCTTGAATGTATCGTGTATCAAAGTTGGAAATTTGAATTTATTTCACTTTGATTGGCCTGTCTGCAATCTCAGCTCTTGATATTTATCAAAAGTGTGACAAATTGTCCCAGAATGGACTAAGGAAGGATTTATCATCATCATCATCATCATCATCATCATACTAAAATATGCAATTTGATGTCTGTCTGTCTGTCTGAAAGCGATCCATTTGGTCATTACTTATCCAATCTCAACAAAACTTGACAGGAGGACTAAGAGCCACATGATGGAGGTTGTTGGGACATCATCCCCCCCTCCACCCACCCCCCCCCCCAAACACACCTCTGCAAGAGGTTTGTCAGCCTTGGGCCAAATCCATGTTTTAAGGTATATATCTTTGTTAAGATACAGTAGCTCATCATTGCATTTTCCATGGCTGCTTCTAATAACACAAACTGCAATAGCAACATGAATGATAATAGCATCATGTTATTGTTATTGTGAAAAAAATATTAATAGTGATAATATCCCCCATACCCCAGGGGGTTTTCCTTCTGAGACAAACACTGTTATAATGGCATTTCATGGGGTACTCCTTGCGGAAGCAAAAATATTATAAACCACAAGCATGTATGATTACCTTTTCAAACAGTTACTGCTGCTGTTTAACACTGAACTGAAAGGGAGGAAACCCGACATTCTTGAAGCATGTATTATATGCCTATCGCATACCCCACATACTATCGGACCCGAGCCTAAATCTACTGTAATCTATATACCCCAGAGGGGACAATGACATGACCCTTCCTGCAGCTCCCATAGTGAATGGGTGTACTATTTGAGAGAAATTCGGCAACTACATGAACTTAAATCGAATGAATTGCATACGAAGTGTTTTACAAGTCGCAGTGGAATAGAAATCACATCTGTCATGACTGAACCAATGAGTCAGCAATGATATTTGCTGTTTTTTAACCTGCAAAGTAAACTTCATAATCATGTAAGCTTTGCCAAAAACCTTTACTATCCTCTTTCCTTCCTGCTATTGTTTCTTTCCCCAAGGTCTGCTTGGCATGGTGGCACACATGATGTATACAACAGTGTTCCAGGTGACTGCTATCATGGGGCCTGAGGAGTGGCGACCACACAGCTGGGACTATGGCTGGTCTTTTTGGTTGGTCCTTCTTTACATCTTATATTCTACATCCATTTTGATTTCTCATCTCAAACAATTTAACAAGTTGTCATCATTTTATGTTCGTGACAATAAGGTATCGGGCGTGAGCGAGCTGCACTCTTAAGCCAAGGGATGAATTGCACATCTTACATCTCAGAGAATAAAATGGCAAACTTGTCGATTCTGGTGGCAGTCTCTTGAAAGTCGGCCTTTTCGCAACCTGTGATCACAATTTCATTCATCGAATTTTTTTCCCCCCTATCAGGCAAATAAGTTTAAAAGGAGGATGCTGCTTTGTCATCATGTACTGACTACTAGGCTCAAGCAGACCATGAGAGCTGTCAGAACCTCTGTACGCTTGTCAGGTTCACCGTGACACAAGCACAGCATGAATAAATAACATCTTCCTTCACTTAATTGACAATACTAATTACAAACATTTGTCAATGACAATCATTTCCTGCCACGTTACCCATGAGAAAAGTCTGGCTAGAACGCCTGCAGATTGTTACATGGAAAAATAAATATAATACATCTCTCCACAAATATAAAGACTGACAAGAAACCATTATGGAGACCAATCATGATTAGCCATCCTGATGGAGTTGAATTGGTGTGATTCTTACACTTTTTACTTTCTCTTTTATTTCCAACCCCTTACTGTGTGTAGCTTGGCTTGGGGGTCATTCACCTGCTGCATGGCTGCCTCAGTAACAACACTCAACTCTTACACAAAGACAGTTTTGGAATTCCGCTGCCGCCGCCGCCTGCTTGCCTGGGATCCAGAATCTAGGCAGAGCTTGCTTCCATCTGAGTGCCCACCACTGCGCTCCATTTCAGCCTTCATTGATGTGCCTTCGAGGCATAGCCGTCCAGCAAGTGGTACCAGCGCCTCGGCTACTGTGACGAGGGCAGATCCAAGCCGGTCCCCGAGCATGGTTGTTGCCGAAGCGAAGTGTTGAAGTAACAAATATTGTGCCAGCTTGACAATTCAGGCAACTATGTTTTAGGTTCATCTGGGTGATGACCAGACTCTTTGGCCAAAGTATTTTTGGTCTTGGCAGTTAAGCAATGAACAAGCTTGAGAATCTTAGGCCTGGTGGTATTGAATAGTCAAGGAAGAAGAATTGCTGAGCCTGATGGAATCTTTATCCAACAAACTTTGTGAACTAACCCACACCCCGAGGCTCACAATCAGCACGAGAGAACAAAGGAGGTTGAAAATCAATCATACAAATCGGCCTTCACATTCATGCATGTCGTTGGCCATTTACAGTACCACGCCGAAAACGCATACGACTCTTCCGAACAAACTCTCAAGTGTAAAGATGGACTAACATCCATCTAATTGTGAATGTTGTACTGTACAGCCTATAACGACCTAGAAAGCTGTCACAATTACAAGGAAATTCCCTTCTGTTGTACTCATTTTAATTCAGAATATTTTTGCTAAGTGATGTTTCCAACATTTAGATCAGAATTTATGATTACCATCTTGAGGCAGCCAGATAAACACATTCACCTCGTACATTCTCTGTTGTTCTGTCTATATGTTACTCCATCTCTTATGGTCCGCAAACCATACGAGCGAGGTCTTGTGCAAGCAGCGGTTACATCAATGACATTTCTGCTCGTGAAGATCTCCGTTACAATGTTGTTCGAGTTAATTTCAAGGAAATAGCATTCGTATAATGCTTCACTTTGCTGTCAATTTATCTGTGGACGCGTTTACAAACATTAATGAATCTAGTGTGTGGAGCGTAACCCATGCTATGTTTTTAGATAATGATGTACACGTAAATGTAGAAGAAATATTGATCTGCCAGTGGAGTGTGCATTTATGTGGACACCATTTGAGAAATTTTAATTGTTTGGTCCGAAAAATCAGATCTGATATATACATGTAAACATGTCTGCTGTAATTATGCACTTTTAAACCTGTGTTCCTTGTCTCTGCTACTACCTGGCAACATCACAAACTAAAACCATCCAGTTGTAGCACATGATGTCTAAGCACCTGTATAGTTTTTAATAAACGTGTTATTTTTTTGCGAACTCTGTTGTTTTTTAATAAAAAAAGAAAAAAGAAAAAAAGGTTACTCTGACATGTTTAAGATTCCGTCTATAACCATAATTTTAAGATCAATGGAAAAGGGTATCCAGAGGATGTCCATAAAGTCGTTGAGCAACTTTAAACTTTTATAACTTTTGATGTACACGTGAGAGAAACAAACTGTAAATGGCAAGTGAAAGTACAATTCATCAAGTTTTGTGATGTTAATGTTGTCATTGATGTTGTCAAATCCACAATTCACCTGGGTTTCATGGAGAGTTTACATTTTCTGATGAGGAAACTTATACCTTCATGGTGAAGTCAATTTCCACAATGACCGCATTTGGTTCCTGAACGATGATGAGAAAATATTTCACATATGACCTTGTACCTGCAAGATTCAGTTCCCTGCCAAATGTGAGATCGTTATTGAATGATGTCTTCCCAGACAAGTGGATTGACAGATGTGTGGAACTCTGCTGAGCTCTGTTGTGGATGTGGTGTAACTCACTCATTGATTGTCCTTTGCAGTCTAGCCACATGATTGCTCGGGTCCAAACTGATGTGAATGTTCCGAGTTGCAGCAAATTGCTTAGGAAGGTGAACTGTTGATCCAAAAACTAACTCAGCTGCACTGAAACCCAGATCAGCTTTTACCATAGCACGAATGCCCAGAAGCACGACCATTAGATTTTCCATCCAGCCATGTGGGTCTGCTTGTGCTCTGAGTGAGGATTTAAGCTGTCGATGGAAACCATTCGACAAGCCCGTTTTGCAGCAGGGTGGTAAGAAGTAGCTCTGGTACGTTTACTTCCAAGTAACTCAGCATTTTGAAAAGTGTGGACTCAAACTGTCATCCTCTGTCAGTGGTGATAAATAGACGGGGCACCAAACACTGCAACCAATCTGGAAACGAAAGCTTTGGCTACGATCTCTGCCGCAATGTCAGGTATTGGAACAGCTTCCGACCACCTAGTAAAATGGTCAAGGCACATGAGTAGATATGTGTTACCGCCACATGGTGATCAATGTGCACGTGATCAAAACGAGCATCAGGAGATGCAAAGGTCCCTAATGGTGTTACCGTGTGACGATGTATTTTCGCTCGTTGACACTGTAAACAGGTTCTGGACCAGTTTCTCACATCGCGGTTGATGGCACACCAGGTAAAACGTTCAGCCACGAGGTGCTGTGTTGCTCTGAAACCACGGTGAGATAGTTTGTGCAGAGCATCAAATACAGCCCATCTTAACTCAGCAGGAACATATGAATGAATCGAAAAGTGCCAGTGGATAGAGTGCAAACAATAGTGTCTTCAGAGATAAGGAGAGGTACTTCACTGAACTTGAGCAATGTGGAGCTGGTTCTGAGATGCTGAAGTCCCTCGTCCCCCTACTTCGTGTTGGCAAGCCTGTTCAAATTGATGGAGGTTGTTGCGTCGAGGGTGTTGATATTGAGCTGTGAGAGAGCATCAGCTACAGTATTCTCCTTACCGCTCACATGACAAATATCAATGGGCAATTGAGAAACGTAGTCAGGGTGTTGGACCTCTCTTGGTGAATTGCAATCAGGTTTTGCCTGGATCAGGTTTTAAACACAAACTGCCAACCCTCAAGCATGTGATGAGAATTGCCGATTGCAAGGTAAACCACCATCAATTCATAACTAAAGGTGCTGTACCTTGTCTCTGTTGGCTGAAACCTTTTAGAAAAGAAGGATATGGGCTCCCACTTCCCTTCCACATGTTGGTGGAATACTCCACCAAATGCCACATATGATGCATCCACCATGATACATATTGGTGCATCTGACTTGGGATTGACAATCATTGTGGCCTCTGATGGTGAAAACTTCATGGCGGTGAAAGCAGCAGTACATTCGTCAGACCAAACCAGAAGTATTTTTGGCTCCTTCTCATGTCATGTGGGGAGATCAGTTCATGGATGAAGGGTGTCTGCACAGTTTGGGATGAATCTCCTGTAGAAATTCACCAGGCCAAGAAACTCCCATAGCTTGCGCACTGATGTTTGCTGCAAGTCATCCCGGATCATCTTGACCTTGTCAGCTAGTTGATAGATGCTATGCTCATCGATCAAGTGCCCTAACAACTGTAATGAGGTCACACCAAACTGACATTTGGCAGGATTTATGACGACGCCACACTGCGATAAGTGAGTGAATACAAGCCGCAAATGCTGTTCATGCTCCTTGATCGTCTCGCTGGCTATGAGCAGATCATCATTGTTGGCATAAACGAAAGGCAAACCCCGGATGATCTCATCGATGAAGTGCTGAAAAGTTTGTGCCGTGTTGCGTAACCCAAAGGGCATGCGCAGAAACTCGAAAAGGCCAAAAGGAGTGGTAATGGCCGTCTTGCGTACATCAGTCGGCTCAACTGGAATTTCATGATACAGTCTCACTCAGTCGAGCTTGAAGAAAACTTGCTTTCCCTGGAGGTCAAGTCAGGTCAGGTATGGGAGCATGTGCCAGAACAGCACGTCGCTGCGTCCACTTTCCGCCGGTACTCCAGGGGCCTCCGTCTGGCCATCCCCCAGGCAGATGCCAGGCCCATCCCCATCTCCTTGAGATGATGGACAACCTGTTGCAACCATGAGGCACGTGGTCGACCCACTGGCCTCCTCCACTCATGAGACTCCCCCGCTGAGAGAATCTGGTGAGCAGGATCAGAGTCAGGAAAACGAGCCACATGTCCATACAGCCGCAACTGACGCTCACGGACTATGCAGGTAACAAATCTCATCCGAGTCTCTCTCAGCAACCACTCGTTGGACACAAAATCCGACCAGCGATAGCCAAGGATTCTCCGAAGAGACCTGGTACCAAAGGAATTAAGTCTCCGTCTCAGATCCTTGGTCAGAGTCCAAGTCTCGCACCCATAGAGCAAGACTGGAAGTACCAAGGACCTGAAGACTCGGACTTTCGTCCTCCCGCACAGGTACCGGCAGCGCCACACCCCATGATCCAGTGAATCCATGACTCCCCAGGCCCGACCCAGACGTCTATTGACCTCTGATTCGCAGCCAGCAGAGACATGAATATCACTGCCAAGGTAAGTGAATCTCTCCACGACCTCAACATCCTCACCACAAACAGACACAGACAGGACAGCAGCATCCAAGATGTCACCGAAAGCCTGGATCTTAGTTTTGACCCAAGAAACCCGTAATCCCAACGGCTCCGACTCCTCATTCAGCACCTCGAGGGCCCCCAAGAGGATGTCTAAAGTCTCCGCAAAGATGACTGCATCATCTGCAAAGTCAAGGTCCGAGATCTTGACATTCCCAAATGACGCACCGCAACTTGATCTCTCCGACATCCTCCCTAGAATCCAGTCCATACAAGTGCTGAAAAGTGTGGGGGCAAGTACACATCCCTGACGAACTCCAGTAACAACTGGAAATAAGTCAGAGGTGGTACCACCACACTTCACAGCACTCTCAGTACCAGAGTAGAGTTCAGACATCAGATCGATCAGTTTTGGTGGCACCCCACGAAGACCAAGAATCCTCCAGAGGACATCCCGATTCACTGAATCGAACGCTTTACAGAGATCAACATAGGCTGCAAGCAGCCCCTGCCGAAACTCTCGTCTGCGTTCGGTGAGGACACGAAGTGCAAGGATACGGTCAATCGTTGACCTCTTTGGTGTAAAGCCTGACTGCTCTGGACGCTGGTGCTCAAGCAGATGGTGGCGAACCCTATCGAGAATTATCCGAGCAAAGACCTTGCCCGGCACTGAGAGCAGCGTCACCCCTCGGTAGTTGTTGCAGTCTTGGCGATCACCCTTCCCTTTCCAGAGAGGGACAACAAGGCCCCTCTTCCAGTCAGTTGGGATGATGCCTGTGTTCCAGGCAGAGCACAAAACTGCATGCAACGACACGAGTGCAGCATTTCCACCAGCCTTGAGAAGTTCGGCATGGATGCCACAGATCCCTGGAGCTTTGCCCCGTTTCAACTGGTTCACCACAGCCCGTGTTTCCACAAGCGTAGGTAGACCACAGTTGATTCGAGGGTCAGCAACAGGGATGGTAACACCCTTGACGTCCAACTCGACAGTTGGGGGATCAGCCTGGTACAACCGCTCAAAGTAACCGGCCCAGCGGACCTTCACTTCAGACTCCTCTGTCAAGAGCCTACCACTCTCTGCTCGAACTGCAGTGCTCCGAGGGATGGGCTTGGATGAACGTAATGCGCGAATTCCCCTGTAAGCGGGACGAGAATCACCTGTCCACAGGTGATGCTCTACCCCCTCACAGCACAGATTCCTCGCACATAGGCCTCCTTGTCCACCCTCAGTGCACGTACAGTTTTACGCCTCAGCTCCCTGAACAGCTCAGCTCTGCCATTCAGCCTGGCCCTGCGACTCCGGTCAATGGTATCCAGTGTCCCTTGAGAGACAAAATTCTTCTTTGCCCTGCGGTGAGCTCCAAGGCATCCACTGGCAACATCAAGGACGGTGGTCTTGAAGGCGCTCCACAACTCTTCAGGACCCCCCAAAGCACCCAGACCCCCCAAGTGTCCACTCAGCCTGTTCGCAAACTCCTCAGCTACTCTCTCATCCCTGAGCTTGGCAACATCCAGCCTCGGCTGGGATGGTACCATTCTCCAGGATTTAAGGTGCAGCTTTAGAGTTGCTACAACAAGCCTGTGGTCAGTATTGAGGAACTGAGCACTCCGGTAGACCCTGCAGTTCTGGATCATCCTCCAACGACCGTCAATGAGGACATGGTCAATCTCCTTTGCCACACCGCCAGCGTTGGAATACCAAGTCCAGCGATGAGCTTGTGGGCGCTGAAACCATGAACCAGCCACCCTAAGTCCATGACTTCTTGCAAAGTCAAGGAACTTAGTGCTATTCTGGTTCATAGTTCCTGACCCATGGGGACCAACACACACCTCATAACCGTCCCTATCAGTTCCAGTTGATGCATTGAAATCCCCCAAGACTAGAAGTGTATCTCGTCTGGGGCACTGATCAACCACAGACTCGAGTGTGGCGTAGAATGCATCCTTCACGGTGAGATCACTCGCCTCAGTCGGAGCATAAACAGAGACCAGGGAAATGACACCTAAGGAGTGACGAATCCTTAATCTCATAATACGCTCGTTGACCGGTGTTACCTCAATTATCATTGGGGTCAGCTTATTGGACACAGCTACAGCAACTCCTTGGGTATGGTAACCATCAGAGTGACCAGACCAATAGTAGGTGTAACCACCCACCATTATCTCGCCGCAATCCGGTCTCCGAACCTCAGAGAGAGCTGCAATCCCGATGTCCAAACGCTTGAGCTCAGATGATAACAGAGACAGGTGATCATCCTCTCTTAGGGATAGGACATTCCAGGCACCCACCCGAAGGGACCGCCTCAGGTTAACCCAAGGAGACCGCCGTCTGGTGGACGACACCTCAGCACCACTCCGACACACTCTCCCGCAATCTGACCCAGGGATGTTACCCCGTGGTTTCCCTCCTATCAAAGATTGGGGGTCCCGAAGGCTTTGCCCCAATCCCGTCATCCGGTGAGCTGCCCTGCGAAGGGAAGCTGCACAGGAGGTACTCCCATGGAGTGGGTTTTCTAGATTTTTTTGCGTTTTTGCCTTTTGCGGAATGAAGGGTTTTACGGTGTCCGGAGTGCAAATCCTGCCACCAACCTCCTAATAAGAAGTGACCCAACTGCAGGAGGACGTCCGCAGACACAGTTGGGCACTAGATATGGATGGCCGTTGGCTCACAAGGAGCTCCTCCGCCCTTTGACAGGTTTTGTTTTTAATCCTGCTGGGTGTCCATATCCAAACACCCTCCTCACCAGAAAACCTGGTGGGGGAGACGGTTTAGTCGCCGACAACCCGACCATGGAACAGGTTAGTACAGGTTTACATGGTACCTGTAGCAGGTCACAGATCGAACCTGACCTGACTTAAGGTTCCCTGGAGCCGAGAAGTAAAATCCTGCAGGTGTGATAAAGGGTAACGGTCTGGTACTCTGCACTGGTTTAGTGCGCATTTGTCATCACAAGTTCGCCAATCGCCAGACGTCTTCTTCTGGACCATATGTAAAGGCAAAGACGAGTTGTTGCTTGAGGGTCAAATGATACCCAGCCCCAAGCATTTGGTCAAACACCGCTTTAGCAATTGCATAATGTTCTGAGCTAGTCGATGTGGTCGAGCCACAACTGGAGAACCACACGTGTCAACGTGGTGAGTAGTGGAGTGCTTGAATGTCACTTCACTGTTGGTGGACCGAGTTATTTCTGCATACAGTTGAAGGATGGTGGCATAACTGGCCATGTGGTCAGACTTGACAAACATCGTACTGACAGAAGAAGCATGCGAGGTGATACCTTTGACACAAAGATTTGTGGTTGAGTCGAGGAGCTTTTGGTTTTCCACATCCACCAACAATCCAAAATGCGTCAATAAATCGGCTCCGATGATAGGGATGGGGACGTTAGCAATGATAAATATCCATCGGTAAACATGCCTCGGGCCAAGATTGAGAGTTATCGATTGTTCACCGTATGTGGAAATGGTGGACTTGCTCAGAGCTTGGAGAATAAATGCAGGATGGTTTACGTTTGTCCATAACCGCCGAGGGTAAAACACTGACCTCAGCTCCAGTGTCAACAAAAAAATTGGGTGCCGGTGTTCCTGTTGACTGATGACAAATAAGCAACTTGGTTGTTGGTCGTCAGACTAACTTGTGGCGAATCGCTGGTTGTGGCATTTCCTGACTGTGAAACGGACGGACTGTGAAACTGCGAGGCTGAGTACATTTGTGTGCAATCTCCCCAAATTGCCAATGATACCAACACGTGCCCCCTGCATGTTGCTGTGGGTCCATCTACAACCACGCTCCTCCTCAAGATGACATGTAAGAGCCTGTACTTGGGCAGATAACTGGTCCATTTGGGTTTTAAGTAGTTGCATGTCAGATTAGCTGGTGCAGATGTGTTATCGGCTAACTTGGATGTGAGCGCACCATTGGAGGAAGTGGATGAGGTAGCAATTTTAATTATCTTGGCAGCTATATTGGCGAGTTGCTCGATATTCACCAAATCATTAGTTGAAACAAGGACACGCTAAGCATTGATTGCCAGTCATTGGAGAGAAAGCTACTCGAGTATGTTATCTTCTAGGTTATTCTTACCAAACAATTGTCGCATCTTTAATAGCAATTGAGAAGGCTTACGAATCCCCAGCTCTTCCGAATAAAGAAGTTGATGTAAACGTTTTTTTCAATGAGACAGATGTGCGGCAAACGAGATCTGCCTTGAGGGAATCATATGGCCTTTCAGTGGGTGGCTCGATGAGGATATCCCACAGCTCTTGTGCTATGTCTGGTTGAAGAGAAGCCATGACATATGCAAATTTTGTCTCCTGTTCTGTGATGCCTCGGGATAGAAACCGTGCATAAACTTGAGCGAACCATATGGTTGGGTCATTTGCACAAAACGGAGGTAGCTTCAAGTTAACGGCTCTGACGGGGGGGTGCGACAAAAGGAGGACTTTCATTTGACATGATGGAATATGTAATGAATTACTAAACTCAAATCACGTCGCGTTTGTCAGTTATCAGAATCATGGTGGGGTCACCAATTGTGGTGATTATTCCTTTCAATGTGCTGGTTATGATGATGGTGCTTAACTCCAAAACAAAAGAAATCTCACTCACATTTAAAACGCAATGACGTGTTGTAAATGAAGTCCGGTTGATGATTAATCCTTCATCCTCTCTCCAGCGGTTGGTGAAGAAGAAAGGGTTGCTGGCGTCGGGCCGACGCGGCTTTAAAAGGCGTCAAAGATGGCAAGCAGAAGAGGAGACTCGTTCAATTTCGTCGTGCTTGTTCACCAAACAAACTTGAATCCACTTTGCTCAATAGTCTAGATCAGGGGTCGGGAACGTGTGGCTCGCGAGCCAGGTATGGCTCTTTTGATGATTGCATCTGGCTCGCAGATAAAATTGGAGTTTGAAACTTGGAAAGCCCAATATTTCTCGCAGAAGCTTTACCTATAGTTTGAATGGTGTCGTGCTTCATTCACGTGCAGGGCTGAACTTGGCAGAAGGAGAGAAGAAAAAACACCTCCGAATTGTCTGAAGCGGTTTTTGTTTCGTCCAGTCATGCGGCCGACGCGAGTAGTGATTTCGGTTCCTCCAATGACGTGCCGCCGCCGAGACGCGTCACGGAATTCATCTCGACCAATCACGCGCCACCGCTGAGGCGACTCGTGATTTCGGTTCCTCCAATGACGTGCCGCCGCCGAGACGCGTCACGGAATTCATCTCGACCAATCACGCGCCACCGCTGAGGCGACTCGTGATTTCGGTTCCTCCAATAACGTGTCGCCGCCGAGACGCGTCACGGAATTCATCTCGACCAATCACGCGCCACCACTGAGGCGACTCGTGATTTCGGTTCCTCCAATGACGTGCCGCCGCCGAGACGCGTCACGGAATTCATCTCGACCAATCACGCGCCACCGCTGAGGCGACAGCATCCCAGAGTCGGCCGGCCGTGCTGCACCTCTCGAGTATGTCAGCCCGTGCGCAGGCCAGCCAGACTCACTTGGGTCAACATCTCCCTCTCTCTCATTTGCTCAAAGCTAACCCTTCGACGAAGAAGATGGCGAAAAGAAAAAAAGATGAGGAGTATCGTACATTTCAGGACGAATGGGTCGAAGAATTCGCCTTTGTGGAGAGAGCAGGTTCTGTGGTGTGTCTAATTTGCAATGACAAAATTGCATCGATGAAACGGTCGAATATAAAGCGGCACTTCGACACGCGCCATGCTACCTTTGCATCAAAATACCCTGTGGGAGACAGCAGAAAGAAAGCGTGCCAAGAGCTACTGAGCAGGGTGCAAGCCAGCAAGCAGCAACTCCGCGTATGGACCCGGCAAGGTGACTATAATTCCGCTAGCTTTGCTGGATCTTTAGCAATAGTGAGGAACGGAAAACCATTCACAGATGGCGAGTATGCAAAAACGTTCATGCTGGATGTCGCCAATGAACTTTTTGATGATCTTCCGAATAAAGACAAGATAATCAAACGGATACAAGACATGCCTCTGTCGGCAAGAACTGTTCATGATCGTACCATCATGATGGCAAACCAAGTGGAGGAAACGCAAGTGAAGGACATAAATACAGCGCCGTTCTTTTCCCTGGCTTTGGATGAGTCAACAGACGTAAGCCATTTGTCGCAGTTCAGTGTGATTGCAAGATATGCTGCTGGTGATACACTGCGCGAAGAAAGTCTTGCTGTTCTGCCAATAAAAGGGTCCACAAGAGGTGAGTATTTATTCAAGTCTTTCATGGAGTTCGCTCAAGAAAAAAATCTACGAATGGATAAACTTATCTCGGTGTGTACTGATGGTGCTCCGTGTATGGTGGGGAAAAACAAAGGATTTGTGGCGCTTCTCCGTGAACATGAAAATAGACCCATCCTAAGTTTCCATTGCATTCTACACCAGGAGGCACTTTGTGCTCAGATGTGTGATGGGCAGCTTGGCGAAGTGATGTCGCTGGTCATTCGTGTGATCAACTTTATTGTTACCCGAGCCTTAAATGCTCGCCAGTTTAAAACACTGCTGGATGAAGTTGGAAATAACTATCACGGTCTGCTTTTGCACAGCAATGTGCGTTGGTTGTCAAGAGGGAAAGTGCTTAGCCGTTTTGCGGCTTGCCTGAACGAAATCCAGACTTTCCTTGAAATGAAAGGGATTGAGCATCCTGAGCTAGCCGAAACTGAGTGGCTCCTCAAGTTTTACTATCTCGTGGATATGACTGAACATCTGAACGAGCTCAACGTGAAAATGCAAGGCATTGGAAATACAGTGTTATCCCTTCAACAAGCTGTGTTTGCTTTTGAAAACAAGCTGGAGCTCTTTATCATGGATCTTGAAACAGGTCGTTTACTACAGTTTGAAAAACTGCGACAATTTAAAGATGCATGCACAGCAAGTGAGCCCACTCAAAACTTTGATCTCCACCAGTTAGCTGGCTTCACATCCAGTCTCCTACAGTCATTCAAAGCACGCTTTGGAGAATTTCGTGAGCACACTCGTCTTTTTAAGTTCATCACCCATCCAAACGATTGTTCACTGAACACAGCCAACCTGAGCTACATTCCTGGTGTCTCCGTCAGAGATTTTGAAGCAGAAGTGGCTGACCTGAAGGCCTCAGACATGTGGGTGAATAAATTCAAGTCACTGAATGAAGATTTGGAAAGAATCGCACGACAGAAAGCAGAGTTGGCGAGCAAGCACATGTGGACAGAAATGAAAAAACTTCAACCCGAAGACGAGCTGATTATCAAAACTTGGAACGCGCTTCCTGTCACATACCTCACACTGCAGCGTGTGAGTATTGCTGTATTGACCTTGTTTGGATCTACGTATGCATGTGAGCAGTCATTCTCACATCTTAAAAACACAAGTCCAACCTACGATCACGTCTAACGGATGAAAGCCTCAACGCTTGCATGAAGCTTAACCTCACCAAGTACCAACCAGACTACAAAGCCATCAGCAAATCCATGCAGCACCAGAAGTCCCATTAATGGTGAGTATTATAACAACATTATTTAAAAGAATAAATTCAGAGGCTTATTATACTCACATTTAGTTGAATTCAGTCTTAAAATATATTATGTGGCTCTCACTGAAATAGATTTCCAAATATTTTGCTTTAATGGCTCTCTGAGTCAAAAACGTTCCTGACCCCTGGTCTAGATTATGTAGAACAAAAGTCACTTTTAAACATGGATGTGTTGAGATGACTTGAATAGAGATGAGAAAAGACTTGTAAGTAAAATTGCACGAGTTTCCAATGTGTCGCTGAGAAGAGCTACTGTTGAGGGCCTTGCAGTTTCTGCTACGTCTGGAAGGAGTACGCTAATTGGCGACTAGTGTTCACACGCATCCTTCATAGCAACTGAGAAGGCTTACGATTTTGCTTTGTTTCAAATACTAGTATGTACCCGTACGTGCGTGGCCATACGTGAAAAAAATACTTTCAAACAGCGTGCCAGAAACAACAACCACACAGGCCGTTCCTTCGCTCTCGCGTGCCCGTACGTGCGTGGCTGTACTTGCAAACCAAAAAAAAAACTTTCAAACAACCAGACAGGCCTTATTTCACTCTCGTAAATGACAACTGGATTGGGGCATTGTGATTATCTATAAATGCGTATAAGAAATCGAGAAATTATTAGAATACAGTAAGTCATCACTATCCGGAAGTGGTGCGTGCCCGTACGGAATGTTCACATGCATTCCACGAATTATCGCTTGTATTGAAGTAACAACTGCTGTGATACTTACACACACAGGGTTAATTAAAATTTAAATTAAAATCAAGTTTACCTCCCTGTCTTTGCTTGTCATGAGATTCGCTGCCATTGACCATTGCCACTCCTACGCCACGGTAACTAAAGCGCCCTTTCCCCATCGGCCACGCCGACGCAGCAACGTGTCCTGTCATTGGTTTGGTAAATAAATGGCCGCAGCAACGTGTCTTGTCATTGGTTTGGTAAATAAATGGCCATAACTTAGGAATCACTTGTCCGATTAATATAAAACCTTGAAAAGGCACATCCTCAGGTCCCCAGCAATATACCTGGCAAGTTTCAATTAGATCGGACCAGTGGTTGTCGAGAAACAGCGGTCACAGACACACACACACACACACACACACACACACACACACACACACACACACACACACACACACACACACACACAATTGCTGGAATTATAGATAGATGAGCAAAATGCAAAGAAAAATTAATGAGTCACTACATTACCTTCGCCAAAGGAGAGGGTCTTGTACTTGGGTCCATTTGTCTGTTTGTTAACCTGTTTATTACTTGCAAACTCGAAGATTTTTCAAGTATATTGGTTAGTCGATTTTGTTATTGTCTGTTTGTCTGTCACCTTCAGGACACAATTTTCAACTGATCTACACGAAACTTCACCACATGGTAGAGTTTGGCATAAGAAAGAAGCCCATTGTTTGTTTTTTTTAGGTCAAAAGGTCACCATAGGCCAAAGGTCAACAACTCAGGTGGTATTTCTAAAATCCTCAATTTTCATACAATTGAATTGAAATTTGAAGAGGATTTATATTTCAGTTCACTGAATTCAACTAGCCAAATATTTTTGAGGTCAACATCGACTAAGAGGTCAACATAGGCCAAAGGTCAACAACTTTGGTGAGATTTTTATATTCCTCAATTTTCTTCCGATTCACTTGAAATTTGAAGAGGAGTTGCATGTTCGGTCAATTGATTCAACCACCAATTATTTTTGAGGTCAAATTATTTTTTGGGATTTTGCAAGTGTTGTGCATACTCTGCACGTCTTCTGTTTGTTTGTTTGTTTGTCTGCACAGAAGGTGCCAATGTAGGCCACAAATGCTACTGAGTGGTAAGCAGTATTACATGTTCTCTTTATTTCAACCGAGTACGTCCATGAGGTATGTACTATGAGAATGTGAGTACGTCTATAAAATATGTACACTTAGAATGCGAGTACGTCTGTGAAGTATGTACTATGAGAATGTGAGTACGTCTATAAAATATGTACAATTAGAATGTGAGTACGTCTGTGAAGTATGTACTATGAGAATGTGAGTACGTCTATAAAATATGTACAATTAGAATGTGAGTACATCTATAAAATATGTACAATCAGAATGAGTATGTCTATAAAGTAAGTAAATTAGAATGTGAGTACATCTATAAAGTAAGTAAATTAGAATGCGAGTACATCCATAAAGTAAGTAAATTAGAATGTGAGTACGTTTTTAAAATACTTACTATAAAACCACACAAAACAAGTCTGGGAGAGAGAGTATGCAATCTTTCATTGCTCGTTCTCATTTTCATTGCATTCACACTACATTTATTACATTATACAACTACTTTGATTAAAATCATTATGCAAGAAGGAAAACTAGAAGTATGTTGGTTGTATTTCCCATACCTGCAGACTGTAGCAGTCTCAGTGTTGCATTGCACGGTTACTGCTCATCATTTTTTCGTTTGCATCCTCACTTTTTCCTTGTTCACGTTCCTTGAAACTTTTCAATTTACTGTGAGCATATTTTGGATGGCTCGTCTTCTAATCTCCTGTTCAAAGCTCAAAATCATGGAGCCTTACCTTGAGGCAAGGTCGCTGTGGGTGCTTGTTATATAGAAAGAAAAAATCCTAATGAGGCAGGGTGGTCAATCTTTGGCTTGACACAAGGTCATACAAGGAATTTGTAATTGTGCCAAATTGCAAGGCCAAAAACCTACTTTTTGCTTAATATACTGGTGCAAGCAAGGAGCTTGCATAAAGTTGTGGCATCTTTTGAAGGAATTGTGTTTTCTCTTATATTCGTTCATGTCGTACTTGATGTGCGTTTCAGATCATATAACAGCAACTGTAAAGACATTTGCCTGCTTAGGGTGTTTGTAAAAGCAATCAGGAGATGAAGAATATTGTTTTATAGAGTGATCCAATGCTCATTGAGGAGCTTGTGTGGAAGTCACCTGTAGGTAAGAACAATCTGAGGCTTCAAAATACACCTTTGCATCAATTGCAAAGTAAAGGAGAGATTGGACATCTAAACATCATGGGTACACACAAGGATACACAGCATGAACTTTTGTGGTGTTGGAGGCCATTCGGCCCATCATGCCTGCTCTGCACCAACCCCAGTATTATCACCCATTCGCACACAGCGTACCACCAACTTCTGCCAATATTCCCATACACACCAATCTTCAATCCATAAAGGTACCTAACTAATTCCTCGTGAAACTTAATCCACCCCTCCACTGCCATACATTTCCAGGGAGACCATTCCATGCATTAACTATTCTCTGACTGAACACCCCTACCTTAAAACTGTCCTAGTTCGCTCTTCTTTACATTCAAGCTATGACCCCTTGTCCGAACGCTGTCGACTCTGCTGAAAAACTCCACTGCTCCTATCTTGTCCACTCCCTTCATGAGCCATTTTAATATTTCCTGAGACATTTAATTAGTATGTAATTTCAACCATTTTCCATCATGAGCTTAGTGCTCAGGTCGAAACACAAAATAGACGAATACTGTGACATTGCCGATGCCATCATGTGAATACAGAGCCAATGACAAGGTCGTTCAATCTTAACGATTCAGTTTGTGACGTTGTGCACTCAAAGGACTGGGATCCCAGCAGTTGTTTTAAATGCTGATGAAGTTGGCACTATGAAGGATTTTGATTCTCAGCTTATAGAATACTGTATAAGCCACTCTCAAATTGTCAGTGGAGAGGAGGGGAGGGAGGGACCCAGGGTGGCTCATTCATGAGGGTATAATTTGGCAGCCCTGCCTTGGAAAGCCTACATGTGGTGCCAATCCTTACCATGCTTTAATCTTAAATGCCTCACAGCAACATGAGGTGACAAATAAAATGCAGCCGATAATAAAGACAGCGCCATCCATTTCCTCGAAAACCACTTTCACCTGCCGGTAATAAAAGGCAAAAATATTTCCCTGATATTCCCACCAGACAACACATAATAACAACAAAGACGTCGTGCACAGCACGATGCTTGCAAAATCCAAATAAACAATAGTTGCCATGGAAACAACAATTTGGCAATTTCGAAAAATTCATCTATCCAGTGTTTTACATGATTGAATGTTATGCATAACAAATTTGGCTGAAACATTTAGCAATTGCAGCTGAAAAGGCGTTTGTATATTTCAGATGGCCTTGACTTTGACCTGTGACTTATTTGGACCAAATTTTACACACATATACCACACATACGTGCAAATAAGCTCGATGGGTTTCTATTCGGTATTTTAAAATATTATTGAGGTTATGGTAATAATATATTCACAAAAAGTCCCATTTGATTATAATTGCATGAAATTCTTGTCATGGAAACTGCTGATATGTCAAAAAGGCTGAAAAATCGATTGCTCTGATTTTTGATGAACCAATTGTATGACCCTGCATGGAAATCCTGTTCAAATTTCAAGATAATACAAAGAAAATTGATAATATTACGTGACCTTGAGCTTTGACCTTCTAACCTCAAATAATACGCTTCGGTGACCCGATATGCAAATCCTGTTCAAATTTCAGGTCAAACAATACAAAAATGATTTTATGTGACCTTGACCTTTGATCCTTTGAGCTTTTGACCTCAAAAACAATATGCTTCTAGGTTTTGATTGGTGAACCAATTCAGTGACCGAATATGCAAATTTTACCCAATATTTTGACCCAATTCAGTGACCCCAAAAATTATGTTCAAACCAGCAGAGTACACACCATCCAGGAGATTCGCGTTATTTACTGAATGATGTATAGTCTGTGTATTGCAAGAACACTCTATAGATGTTATTGTGTGTGCATCTTAAGGGGTCTCACGGGTCTAGAATGTCTCAAGGTCTAAGGGTTCTAAGGGTTGTGAAGGGCTAAAGGATCTAAGAAGTTCAAAGGGTCTATAGGAGTCCAAAGGTCGAAAGGGTATTTTCCAGTCTTCATCAATGGGTGTTAGGGACTAAAGGGGTCTTTGGGATTTCAATGGACTGAAGGGTTCTAAAGGTCTTAAGGGGTTTATTGGGTCCAAGGGACCCCTTTTAAACATTTAAACCCCTTACATCCTTCAGGCAGACAGTCTAAAGGGTGTAAGGTGTCTAAAGGGGGTCTCATGGTCTAAATGTCTAAAGGGTATGTTCCAACAGTAGTTAATGGTCAAAAGTGTCTTAGGGGTCTATAGGGTCTGAGGAGTCTAAAGTGTCTAAATAAGTTCTAATGGAGTTAAAGCTCTAAGGGTCAAGGGGTGTAAAGGTCTTAAGGAGTCTAAATGGTCCAAAAAGGCCGAAAAGGGTCTTGAGGGCTCTCAAAGGTCTGAAGTGGTCTAAAGAGTTAAATGGGTCTCAGTGGCCCAAAGGGTGAAAAGGTCTAAAGGGTTCTAAAAAGTCCAAACAATCTAAAATGTTAAAAGGGGTGGAAAAGGTCTAAAACTTCCGGTTCTGGGTTTTGAGGCAACGGCTGCTTCTCTCAGGGGTCTCTGCCGACTTTCTCAAAGTTTAGTTTCTGGTCGTTATACGTCATGTTTTAACAGTTTATTTTCTCACCTACATGTTTACTATGTGTTTTCTTACCCACATGTTTACTGTGTGTTCCTAGTTCGGTTTTGTTTCAAAAAACGTGCTATTTTGTGAGTTTTCATCAACCTTGTCTTATCGGGTTTCCTTGACACCTGCCCATCTTTCACGTCTTTCATGTACAATCGTTTTTATTTGTACTCTCTCCATATTACCAGCAATTCCTATTTTCCCCACTTTTCCCACTGCCCCCCATATATCCCTCCCAGCTTCATCCTCTTTTTTTTTCTCTTTTTTTTGTATACCTTGTCGAGGCTCGTATGAGAGCGAACAACGCACAGCAAGGGGGGCATGAGATAAGAGGGGCGGGAGTGGGAAGGACAAAACAGTGGGGAACAGAGACTTTAGGAGACCTGTGGAAGGGAGAGGGATGGGGTGGGGAACATGGGGAATACAAGATGGACATTACACGGACTTTCAGGAAGGAAAGCAGGGAATTTGAAGGAGATGGGCTTGGGTGGATTATCAGGGGCAGAAAAGATCGAGGATTTGGATGGGGGATGATAATAGGTGGTGGTGAACAGCTGTTTTGAAGGCCTGGAGGGAAAAATGGGATTGAATAGAGTGAGGGAGTTCATTCCAAAGGTGGGAAAAAGAGGAATGAAAGAGCTGTTAGGGTTAGGATTAGTGTTAAATTAAAAAAAAATTTCCCTCCTTCTGCTTGTTGTCTTAAATTTTTAAAAATATAACAAAAAAAACAACAACCCTTTCTCCCTCCACACCCACGAGTACCGATCCTTCTTCTTTTTCCTCTTATTCTTCTTCTTCTTCATAGTCATCCTCCTGCCGGCACACCATCTTCCTTCTATTTGAGCTGACCTACTCTCACCATTACCTTCATGATTTCTTCCAACAACCTTTCATTCCCTAATCTTACATAATCTTCAAAAATACATCAATATATATATATATATATATATATATATATATATATATATATATATATATCCTTATATCCTTGTATCCTTTCTAACCATACACCTCCCAAAACCACGTGTTTCTCTATCCTCTTCCTGATACTTTTCATCGACCCATCAGTTTTACTCTGCGTTTACCGATCTAAATTCACCATTCACCTCACAATTTTTTCTTCAACCTTTTCTTTACCTAATCTTATGCAATCTTCACCAAAAAATAAAATAATAATAATAAAAATAATAATAACAATAAAAACGGTCTCAAAATGCTTCATCTTCCTCTTTCACACGTGTGGTTCTCATTACAGTATCATAATTCACCACTCTTCTTCTATTTTAACAGACTGCTCTCAATTCGACCTTTGCTTCATACCTTGTCGAAAAAGTCCAACTGTTACAGCGTTTCTTCTCTCCATTCTCTGGATTCGCCTTTATTGCATCCATCAAGAAATGCCTTTTGTCACATCTCTAAACTATAAATTAAAAAACCCAGTTTGCTATGAGTGTTCGCTTTCCATCAATTGTCCTTTTTTTTCAACGTCAATGCCAATTGACCCCTCTCAAAGCAGCCATCACACTCTTCTCCCTCAAAGCTTCCCTCTTACCTTTCTCCCTCAACTCTCCCCACTCACCCTTCTCCCTCCATTCACCCTTCTCACAGTTGACCCCCCCCCTCACATCCACAAAGTTGCCTCCTTCCCCTGCCCTCTCTCTTCCATCTCATCATTCCACCTGCTCAAATCCTCAACTGCCTTCTGCCCCCTCTCTTATTACTCCCCACTGTACCTCAACCCAGCATCACAGAGCCAATTCTCCTCCTCATCCAGCCCCCTCCCCAAGCTTTTCTACAATCCCCCACACTCTTTCAACAATTCTACCTTACCTCCTCCCCTCCTCCCTTGTCTTTCTCTCCCTCTTCCATACCCTCCCCTGCACCAAAAGCTTCCTCCCCTTCCTCTTCCTTAAGAGTGTGGTTCTCAAACATCCGGGGCCTTCACTCAAACCTGACAGATCTTTCCATACAGGCTGCCACTGACAAACCACATATAATCTGCCAAACAGAAACTTTCCTCCTTCAAGACATCTCTGACTCTCAAGTATCTCTCCTGGTTCCTCCCTCCTCCGGTATGACAGACCTGAGCTTCGTCCTGGTGGAGGAGTTTCTTTCTTCATCAAAGACTCTATTCCTCACTCTCCATGCACTGCCCTCACTCCCCCACTCCCTCAGGAATACCTCTGGCTACGGCTTCCCCTCCACTCCCACCTCATGTTTAAATGTGTGTTGTTCCGTCCAGCAAACAGTGATGACTCCATTTACACCTCACTATCCGAAAACATTAACAAACTTTGATCCTCTCATCCAAACTCTCTCTTCCTCATATGTGGTGACATTAATTGTCATCATGCCAGTCGGCTGGGTGTGGGTACCTCTGTCACCTCCCATGCCACATACCCAAAAGACTTCTGCGACTCAATCAGTCAACTTCTCAACCTGGATCTCAACAAACGGTACTCCATCTCTTCTGGATGTGATTTTGACAAATTTCTCTGAAAATATGTATCTACTGTTCTTCCTCCGCTCCAATCGATTATTCTGACCACATGCTTATCAAAGTAGACATCTCTCTGGCTGTTATCAGAGAACCACCCCAGTGCCGTCGAGTCTGGCATTTCACTCAGGCTGACTGGCAGGGTCTCCAAGCAGCCATCAAACTTCGAAACTGGTCTCCCATCGCTACTTTCTCCAACATCACCTCATCCTGGGAATTCTTTCAAAGAAACTTGCTCTCCCTCGTGCACAGATTTATCCTCTTTCGTCGTCAGTTGTCCTACCCTTCCTCCCACCCATGGTTCAGGGAAGCTTGTGGTGAGGCAGTTGTCCTGAAACAACTTGCCTTTGCCTCATGGAAAGCAAACCCAACTAAGGGTAATCTCAGTTCCTTCTATAAAGCTCAGAAGAAGTGTATGTTGACCCCCAGGAGAGCCAGAAAACAGCATCTTTCTAATCTCAAGTCTGAACTCTCAAACCTCGATCAATCCTTCAAATCCTGGTGGCGTCGAAACAAATCTGTTTCTGGTATATGTTCCCCATCCATCTCCTCCCTTACCTTAAATGGCCGCACTGTTGATACCGCACGCGAAAAGGCTGAATGCCTAAACTCGATGTTTGCATCCAAATCTTGTGTCTGAAAGCCATCGCTTTCTGTACCCACCTTACCCAGTCACACCCAACTGTCCTTGGACTCTGTGTCCTTTTCTTCTGACAAGGTAGAGAGCTTGCTGTCAAAGCTCGACTCCGATTCTGCAACCGGTCCAGACGGTATCAGCCCACGTGTCCTAAAAACCTGCTCCTCTGCTCTTACTCAGCCTCTCTCCATTCTATTCACCCCCTCATTTGCTCAAGGTCATCTGCCATCTGCTTGGAAATCTGCTAACATCACTGCCCTGCATAAAAAGGTGCAAAAACAGATCCCTGCAACTAAAGACCAATCAGCCTTCTCCCAATCATCAGCAAGGTTATGGAATCCATCATCGCTTCAGACATTAAATCCTTCCTCTTCTCCAATGACTTGATTTCCGATCATCAATTTGGTTCAGACCAGGTCACTCTACCCTGGATATGCTTCTTCTACTCTCCCAATAATGGATGGAGGTAGTCAATGCCAGACATGAAATCAGAGCCGTATCCCTGGACATATCACGTGCTTTTGACACAGTCTGGCACCCTGCACTACTCACCAAACTCTCTTCCCATGATATCCAAGGCCATCTCCACTCATGGCTCACAGACTTTCTCTACTGTCACAGCCAACGTGTGGCCCTAAATGGAGTTCTTTCATCCCCTCTTCCTGTCCAGGCTGGAGTTCCTCAAGGCAGCGTTCTGGGCCCTGTTCTTTTTCTGGTTTTCATCAATGGTCTCTCTGACTCTGGAAAATCCTCTATATCTCTTTGCTGATGACTCCACCCTCTACGATACCATCTGTCATCCCTCAGACCAGTAAGCAGCAGCTTATTCGCTCTCTGTGATTTTATCCAGATCTACAAACTGGTCCAACACGTGGAACATGTCTTTCAATCCTGACAAATCTCACACTCTCACGATATCTCTCCGAAAGGACCATTTAGAATCCCCCCCCCCACCCGCCATCTACTTTCTGAACAATCCTCTGGAAGAAGTCCTTTCATTCAAGCTTCTGCATCTCACTATCTAGCATGATCTTTCCTGGGAAAGCTACATTTCCAACATCGCCTCCAAAGCCAGTCGCCGTCTGAGAATCCTCCGTCGTGCAGTCCTTCGTCGGCCCATCTGAGCTCATGACCACTTACAAAGCTTTCTCCCACAGCCTGATGGAGTACTGCTCTCCCTTCTGGGCTGGTGCTCCTGCCTCTCACCTTTCTCGGCTTCATGCTGTGGAAACCAAGGCATTTCGGATGATTGGTATCTCCCGCAGTGAGGCTGAGTCTTTGGGCCTCTCTCTCTCACCGCAGACAGGTCAGTGGTCTTTCTGCCTTCTACCATCTCTCCAGTCTCGTCCCACCCCCCCCCCCCACCCACTCTGTCTGCGATCTGTCCCCACCATATTTCCGCAGGGCTCTAAAGGTCCGCCAACAACCCCCTTCTGGTAATACTACTAAAATCACGAATCACTGCTCACCTTCACTCTTTCATTCCTCTTTTTCCTGCCTTTGGAATAAACTCCCTCACTCTATTCAATCCCATTCTTCCCTCCAGGCCTTCAAAACAGCTGTTCACCACCACATCTTATCTTCCCCCATCCAAAACCATGATATTTTCTTCCCCCATTAATCCACCCCAAACCAACCTCCTTCAAATTCATTGTCTTCCTTCCTGAAAATCCCAATGATGTCCATCTTGTATACCTCATGTTCCCTGCCCCATCCTTCTCCCTTCCCCACTGTATTGTACTTCTCTCTCCCACCCCTCTTGTCTCCCGCCACCCTTGTTATGCGTTGTGTGATAGCTCTCATACAAGCCTCGACAATGTATACAAAAAAAAAGTATGTTCCAATGGAACGTAATTAATTTATGCAATTAATTGACAATTTCATGCTCCAATAATAATTAATCTATCTATAATTCCAGCAATCTGTGTGTCTGTGTGTCTGTTTGCGACTGCTGTTTCTCGACAACCACTGGTCCAATCTAATTAAAACTGGCCAGGTATATTGCTGGGGACCTGAGTATGTGCATTTTCAAGGTTTGATATGAATCGGACAAGTGGTTCCCAAGTTGTGGCCATTTATTTACCAAACCAATGACAGGACACGGTGCTATGACATCACGATTGACGTCACAATTCTTCATAATTTTATTTTTTTTTGAACGTACGCCCACGCACGTACGGGCCCGCACTAGTACATAATTAATAGGCTTATTCATGATCCAACTCACATTCAAACAGTACGTAATTAATAGACATACTCTCATGGGTCGACCGAGGCTTCACCTCGACGAGGGTTCACCATCCACCCGTCTTTTTGGTTTGATATAGTGTATAGATATCAAGTCAATCAGATGAAAATTGACGACTAATGTGACCTTGACCTTTGTCCTATTGACCTTAAACACAATAGGCTTCTAAACGTGTGGCTATCTCTACCAGGTGGTTACGTTTCATGAAGATCGTAAAATTGCAACTTGTAGGAGTATAAGCGATTGACATACAGATAGAATTACACACCAGATCAACCAATATACTTGCAAATCATTGATTTCACAAGTAATAAGAACACTCAAAGAGGTATTACTACTCCGAGAAGAAGAATACTGGAAGAATACTGGAATACCCAACTCATCCACCAAGTTTTGTCCAAAGCCATCCACAACTTTTTGAGATATCATGCTATGCAAAGAGCATAGATCAACATTTTGTGTTCTGTGCCTTGATATATTTTTCAATTGAATTTTGCCAAATTTCCCACTTGGATTCCTCTTTCAAAGAATTCTGTTTAAGGGTAAATCTTTGTGTTTGTCGTTGTAATGTATTTTATGCGTGTTTACATTTGCGCGTGTGTGTAGGCTACGTATATAAACTGTATTACCATAATGGAACTTGGCACGGGTGTGTGTGTGTGTGTGTGTGTGTGTGTGTGTGTGTGTGTGTGTGTGTGTGTGTGTGTGTGTGTGTGTGTGTGTGTGTGTGTGTGTGTGTGTGTGTGTGTTTACATATGGAGTTTCAGAATGTGGAATGGAGTCCTCCTTGGGTGAGCTCAAAGTATCCACCATCATTTCAGTAAGGGGTCACGATTCATGGACCAAGTTGTGAAGTTTTCTGTTTTCAAACTTTTGTGCCGAGGGCTCTCTTCAGGATCGTTACTGAGCCAAGGACGGCTTCCAACTGTAGTTCCTTTGTAGTAATATTCCCAGGGATGGTTTTTAATATCTCTGTGAGGTTCTTTGCCATGACTGGTGCAAATTTGGTATTCTTCAGCTTCCAGGATCTTTTCACTTTATGCTTGAGGTCTTAGTATTTGGTCATTTTCTTGATTTCTGCATTGTTAGTCCAAAATCACTGGTATTAACACCTCAATTAGCAATTCCTTCTGTTTGTGATTTTTTTTTTTTGTACCTAAATAAGATATCGGGTCGCTTTGTTTTCGATTTTCACGCTCGATGGGATCATTGGTTCAGAGGTGAGCGGTACTTCCATGTTTTCAGTGATTACCCTTGTTTCATTTTCCCACAAATTTTCTGGAACTTGAACGTCAAATTGTTTGCAGACCTGCCAGCGGATTACTTCACAAACTCTGTTGTGTCGTTGTGTGTACAGCTGTTCTGACACGAGTATATTCAAAAAAAAATTGTGTTCGGTCATTGAGCATCACATATCATTTTCTTTGCTTACCCCACCTCCACCCTTCACCTGTGGTTTTTTTTTTCTCTCCCCCCACCCCAACCCCCCAACCCACCTCTCTGTCTCTCTGTCTCTCTGTCCCCTCCTCGCTCCCCCCGTCAAAAGAAAATGCAGCACTCTCTCGCTGTCTTAAAATTTCTAAAAAGGGTGTACAGGGTAATGCAAGGTCTAAACTCTAAAGGGTAGAAAGGAGTCTCGGGTCTTCGGAGTTTGAAAGGGTCAAATGGGTCTATGGGTTCTAAAAGGTGTCATGATAACGGGGTCAAGAGAGTGATACTGAGCTAAGGGGTCTTTAGACTATTAACGGTCTTGGAGTTCTAAAGGGTCATGAGGTCTATATGGTTTAACAAGGTCTATAGGGTCCACAGCAATGGTTCCCAACCTGTGGTACGCGAGGGCCTTCCAGGTGGTTCACGAGCACTTTCGGGCTCAACTTTAAAAATTAAAAAATTAAAAATAAAAAAACGCCACCGGTGTCCATTGTTTCATACACAGATTCGCCCTTAACACTAAGGTACTCCCTCGGAATTTGTTATCATGCTTGAACCGATTAATCAAAATAGTTAATTTCGCCAAAACATCCGCCCTGAATACTCGGCTGTTCAAACTGCTCTGTGAAGATCTCGGCTCCGACCACACCTGTCTCCTCTACCACACAGAGGTTCGCTGGCTCTCCTGGGGGAATACGACGAGGCGTCTCTTTGAACTGAGGGATGAACTCGTATTCTTCACGGAGAAAGAACACGATTTTCAAAAAGATCTGGAGGACGAGGAGTTTATCTCAAGGTTGGCCTACCTATCGGACATTTTTGGGGTCTTCAACCACTTAAACCTGTCGTTCCAAGGGCCCAACTGCACTGTCTCAGACTTCATCTCAAAGCTGTGAGCATTTGTCCGGAAGTTGGACCTCTGGATCAAGAACGTGGAGAGCAAACGCTACGGAATGTTCGAACTCCTGACTACCCTTGAGAGCGAGCCCAATGATGAATTGTCCCAAGAAATCGTCCGTCACCTCTCACTGTTCAAGACTGAGTTGATGCATTACTTCCCAGACATTACATGTTGTGCCTACATCACCAATCCGTTTTCCGTTGAACCAACCGATCTGCCTGTCGGGACTGGGGAACAAGAGGAGCTCATAGATATCCAGGCTGATGAGACAGCAAAGACGAAGCACAAGGAATACTCGCCCATGAACTTCTGGGTGACCATGGATGGCCTCCTCGTACCCGACACTAGTCCGTCACGCTGTTCCCCAGCTACTGATTTTCCCCTCTACGTGGGAGTGCGAGCAGGGGTTCTCAGCCATGACGACCATCAAGTCAAAGAGCCGAAACCGTCTTGCTGCGCCCGGGCATGAGTTCCGATATGCTGTGAGCAAAGTTATGCCCCGCATCGACCAGCTGGTGGAGAAGAAACAGATGCAGCCCTCGCATTAAACTTTGTTCTTTGTTGACAGTTAGTTCATTTGTGTGTTCTGCTTGTGAATAAATTGATATCTTATCGAATTGAGTTTTTCTGGAACCAGGTGGTACGCGGCGACGGTATGGGACCTCCAAGTGGTACTCGATCAGAAAAAGGTTGGGAACCACTGGTCCACAGGGTCTTAAGTATCTTACGGTTCTTAAAGGGTCTTGAAGAGTCTTAGGTTCTAGAGAGTCTTAGGGGTGTAAAGGGTCTTAAGGGTGTTATGGTTCTAAAAGGTCTAAAGGGCCTCAATCGGTCTTCGAAGTCTAAAGGGTCTTCGGGGTCTTGAGGGTCTTAAAGGGTGGTTGGGTTCTAAAAGGGTTTTAGGGCTCTTCAGGGTCTGAAGTGTTTTAGAGGTCTTAAAGGGTTTTTTGGGTTTTAATGGTCTTAAAGGGTCTTCGGTTTCTAAAGGGTCGAAAGTAATTAATACACATACTCGCGTTCTGTGCGGACAAACAGACAGACAGCCAAATAGACAGACAAGCAAATGTACCCAAATTCAATACCCTCTCCTTTGGCGAAGGTAATGAATTGTCCTGAGTGGTACAAATGTTCGTTTCCCGATGGAGAGGGGTAGTGGTTGGGGTGCATTCGGTGATAAAGTTGATTTTCAGTTTGATTCTCTGGGATATTGTGGTATGGGCCTGAAAGGCCTGATAACACGATTGCATCCACACAGTGAAAACGATGTTGGATGAGCAGCTCCTGAATTGATGAAAAACGTTCCATTACTTTTTGTCCAGTGAAAGGACCTTAAACCCTCTTATACCCGAAATGAGTGTAAAGGGTCGAAAGTGGTCTACAAGGTATAAGTGTATAAAGGTCTAAAGACGTCTAAAGTGTTAAAAGGTCTTAAAATGTCTTAAAAAGGTCTTAAAATGTCTTAAAAAGGGGTGTAAAGGGTCCAAAGGGTCTCTGGGATCTAAGGGGTATAAAGGGGACATTCCAATAGTAGTTGGGCTCTAAATGGTCAAAGGAGTCTAAATGGTATAAAGAGTCTAAACAATCTAAATGTCAAAAGGATCTACAGGTGTAAAGGGTCTATTGGTTCTATAGGGGTTTAAAGGGTCATAAGGGGTCTAAATGTCTGTGGGGTCTAAGGGGTCTAAAGGGTATGTTCAAAAAGTAGTTAGGGCCCAGCTGGTCTCCAGAATCTATATGGTCTAAAAGGGGTATCAAGGATGTAAATGTCGAAAGGGTCTTAAAAGGTCGAAGGGGTTTAAACGGTCTCAGGGTCTAAATGATCGAGGGGTCTAAGTTGTGTAACGTGTTTAGAGCATCTTAAGTGTTGAAGGGGTCTAAGGTGGCCTTACCGGTCTTAAAAGGGGTCTATAGTGTATGAAGGGATCTAAAAGGTGTAAAGTGTTGAAAGGGTCTTAAAAGGACTGAAAGCATCAAAGGACTAAAAAAAAATAAAGGACTAAAAGGACTGTCCCCTGTTTGGCATCAATGTGTGTGCCATCCCTCGGATTGACGTTAAACTGGGTATCCCGTTTGCCGGCATTAGTTGGTGGGCATTAAAGTTCCCACGGTGTCCTTTACAAAGAGTAGGCGAGTTATCGCTGGCGCCCTCACGAAATTCCAAATCCCTGCTCTCGCCTGCAGGAGGCACTGCATCAGTGACACAGCTGCACCCCCAGCAAATGATGCTACTGACAGCCATGTGCTGCAAACAAAATCATAACAATGAGAAAACTCGCACACGTTGAGGTTGGAAAAGTAAGTATGAGTCCAATGAAAAGGAGCAACAAATAAATATCTAATTACCCTGATGAACATCCGATCGCTCGAGAGGGCGTTGCATTTCAACATCTCCCTCTTGAGATCGCTGTCCCACATGGCAGTCTTTTAAGACCGGCCTTATCCTTGTACATCAATGACCTCTCTTCCTCCTTCAATAATCCTGTGTCTGATTTTGCAGATGTCTCTTCCCTGGACAAAACTGCACGTTACACTTCTGAAAGGCAGGCTGCTGCAACACCCATTTCTGCAGATCTGGGGAAACAA
>NC_140968.1:19442311-19499811 GCF_056783735.1 Eptatretus burgeri
AAACCATCCAACCCTTTCCTTCAATCCATGACACAAAGCGAAGCAGGCACAAATTCACAATAACATACACGTACGCAGCCCTGTGATAATCACCACCGCACTGTTCGGAACGTGCATGTCGCACATCTTTATTGGCGTCTGTGCGCTGATTTACAACGGTGTCTCACAATCGACCTTCGCTCGCCACCTCAGCCACCAATATCTCCGCAAATGGCAGAGGTCATCCCGCACCTCCTCGCACCTCCTCCTCGAGGCAGTCGACACCAAGCAGAGGAGTGCTGCACTGCCAAGACCCCTCGGGCCACAAGGCGTGCGGACAGAACAAGCGCATTAACCAGTGCCAACTGCTGAGTGCAGGGGGTACCAAACGAGCATGCAGGACTGACACGACCCTCGGCCAGTCGCCTGAACACAGCCCGGGAGTTCAGTGCAACACATTTCCACAGCTCGCCCATGTCTCGCTGGATGTGTGAATGAGACCACTTCCAACCATAGTGGCCCAATAGGAGCGCGCGAATCGGGTGACGACGCATCGCTTCGGGTCGTCACCCCACCCTACACGACCAGGCTTATAAAAGGCGGATCGCGAAGCCGTTCACTGTCTCGCCTTGCTTCGCTCTCGACCTCTACACTCGCCTGCTGGATCCGTTCACTCTCGCCTTGTTTCGGTCTGGATCTTTGCATCCGTGTGCTGACTCCGCCTTCCTCACCTGCTGCTGGCTTCACCCACCACCCTTCTCGCCTGCTGGCTCCACCCACCGCCCTTCTCACCTGCTGGCTCCACCCCCCCCCGCCCTTCTCGCCTGCTGGCTCCGCCTATTCTCTGGACCAGTGCGGAGCACGCGCTGAGCCCTGCACAGTAACCAAGCAGGAGACAATGCGACGACTCTCAAGATTGGATCACTCAGCAGAGCGTCTCCCAAAACCTACTGGGTAGTGCGGTCGGCCAACCGTGCAAGGTATTGCGAGGTCGTTAGCCCTCATCTTCTCTCCTTTCTTCTGATTATCTCATCTTCATCAGGTTGTGTGTGTGTGTGTGTGTGTGTGTGTGTGTGTGTGTGTGTGTGTGTGTGTGTGTGTGTGTGTGTGTGTGTGTGTGTGTGTGTGTGTGTGTGTGTGTGTGTGTGATGGCACCTGTCCTCACCTAAGTTAAGAGTGTAGAAGATATACTGGGATAAGTCTACTATGTCTGCTTTAGTCAGTTCCTTGCCATGTTGTCGTACCCTACAAATTCCTTACTATCCCTGCCTGCATACAATAATAAATCCATTCACTGTGCCACATATTTTTCCTCGCCTGTTTGTTAATAAATGCTTGTATAGAAATGTTCCCAGCTCATTTTCGTCTTTTCCTTCATTTATCCAGCATGGTCCATATCCTAGCCGAGCCGGGACTTCATCTCTCAATGATCCGTTCTACTCGCCGGTATGATCCTTGGCAGTTTCGCTTGGCTGCATCTGGCCCGGTAAGGTGACCCAGTTCGGACAAGGCATACCAAGGGCATGTTCCCCAGTAATTAGGTCACGTGATTATTTAGGTAACCAGTTAAACGTTAGACGAGGACCCTAGGTCACATGGTTGAGTTATTGGCGTTCACAATCGATTAGCAACCCGCCGTGTCACGGAGTTATCCGTGTGCGATGGCCTGCGATTCCAGAGTCTGGTCAGAACTAGAGGCAGCCTTCCCCCCCCCCCCTCGTGGTCTTCTCGCCCCAACCCCAATATATATGTATATGTATGTATGTATATATATATATATATATATATATATATATATATATATATATATATATATATATGTATATGTATGTATGTATATATATATATCAGGGGTGTGGCTGTTATAATTGGATTTTGAATCCGATAACAGCAGCCATTCATGCTAACATAACAAAGCACCTCTAAATTTCTTGCTCCGTTTGCTGAGTGGCAAGGAGAGTGACTTGCAAAGCGGCACGGAATGACTGGCTTGGAAAGCGATCGCAAGCCGCTTGCTAACGGAACACACCTCAGCCCTTGATTACTTGCTCCGCTTGGCAATTGGCTTGCAAAACGGTTGATAGGAAATGGCTGGCTTGGCAAGCAATAGCAAGCTCAAGCTGCTTGCTAATAGATCATGCCCCTGGTACAAGTTAATTTCCTTCCTCACTCGAGTCACATTTTGAATTGGCTTGTGAAATTTTTTTGCGCTTTATTTTGCAAGTGTCTTGAAATTTGTCTAGTGTTATTCAACGACTTTATAAGCTGTAATTTTCTTCCTTGATCAGTTCCTCTCATTTTGCTTCGAGTTTCACATTACTTGTATTAAAGAAGGTTCTTACCAGACCCAGCGTGGCCCATCCTTGTTCAAGTACCAGTGTGACACCCATGGGTATGGCTCCCAGTAAGCAAGACCCCACCGAAAAGACCTTCATCCAAAGTACGATGAAGTATGGAGTCCCACTTTAAGCTGGTGCAGCTGCTTATCGTCTTGCTCCCCTGGATGTGATAGACTTTATAGAAAATCGAGTAATCGACTTCTACTCACCACTAAACGTTGATGACTTTGTCCAGTCTAAATGTTGTCCCATAAGCTGCTCAGCTTGAGTGTGGGTGAATACAGTTTCAAGTTGAAAAAGAAGCAAGAAATGGTGTATCACCAGTGGGCCAATTTGGCATCATGTCCACAAAATAATATGATCCACTCAGTGACTCGGGTGTCACAAATGTCCAGTGCCCGCAGGAATAAGCTGCTCACCAAAAGGGATTCGATGAGAGGTGTCCCGCGTTTGAGAGGAGTGAAAACCCACTGAAGATAGAGAGCCACGACGTGTGATCCGAAGCTCCTTGGGTCAAGAGAGGAAATGCATCGCTGAAGATAGAGCAGTGAATGCGGTTTAACTCCAGTGAAATACGTCTTCCTCAACCGAACCCCAGACTAGACGAATCAAACCTCCGGCCTCTCTCCCTTTTAACTCTTCGGTTCTTACCCCCTCCTGATGATGTCACTTGGCCCTGCCCACTCCGTGCTCATTGATGGGCCCAGCATCAATCAAGCTGAGGCTCCACCAGAAAGCTCCTCAACTCACCCCGAAGGTTCGAAAATGGCAGAACCGTGCCAATACTTGCGCCTCGGTGGTTTTGGAAGGCCGCTACTATGCAAGTAACATTTAGGACAGATTTTGAAGGATAAAACATGAAAAGGGGGTTATGGAATAAGCGGTTTTCGACACAAACATTCGGAGGGGAGATGATAGGCCCTCATTACAACTAATCACATGTTATACTACAATTCATTTACCGCACTCTTACGCTAAACATGCATGATGGAAATAACCATTTCAAGCTACACATCTTTAATCTCAATAAGTCATCCCCACAACAATGTATACAAACAGTTGTACTGCATATTAACAAATATTCATGTATTTAAAATATAAAAACAAACAATGTAAATAGATCTCAAAGGGCAGTTGTTGCTTTAAATAGGGGGTCGGCAATCTATGGCTTGCGAGCAATATCTGACTCTTCTACGATCCCAATGTAGCTCACAAAGCCTCAAAGTTTATCGGTGCAAATGCACAAATAAAGATCAAATAAACAAGGCAAACACTTCATTCAAAATATTATGACATATTTGTTTATAAAACACATTCACAGACCACAGGTTATAATTTTGCAGTGTAATGTATGTTAATTTATTTTGGAACCACCTACCGTCCCACCTGCTCATCTTACTGTTGTTGTCATCGTTGTTGAGTGTCCCAGGCCTTTCCCAGAGTAGTATCTCTGGCCTGTCCTGCACGAACAGTCCTGTGGCACGGAGACATCTTATTGTTGTTTGTCTTCATGAGTCTCTAGTTTCATTGAGTTTCATTGGTGAAGATATCTTTCAATGTGTCCATGTGTGTAAGAACAGAATTAGCAAAGCTGTACAACCGGACTAATTTGATTAAATTACCACCGGAGGATAACCTAATTCTGCAAATTTGGTATGAACTTTTACTTCCATATAGCACAATGTAGAATGTCACTTTTCTGCTGTTAACAATGCTTGGATATGTATATATATATATATTTATATATATATATATATTTATATATATATATATATATATATATATATATATATATATATATATATATATATATATATATATATATATATATATATATATATATATATATATATATATATATATATATATATATATATATATATATATATATATATATATATACATACATATATGCATGAACAGGCATTCTTGCACTTGCATCACATTAATAACAACTTGCACTCAAGATTAACATAAGAAAGCCTGAATTCCTGCATGAAGCTTAACATGACCAGCTATGAACTGGACTTCAAATAAATCAGCAAAACTATGCAGCGGCAGAAGTTCCATCAGAAAAAGGCAATCCTCTTTTTCTTCTTCTTCTTCTTCTTTTTCGTTGAGATTGTGCTTTTCAGCACATCGGGCCGCAACACGATTCCTCCGTCCCACTCGAGAGCAATCCTCTCTCCATCCTCCAGCGCAATTCCCCCTTTTTGACCGAAGTTAATGTTCAACAATTCTCCTCCATGTTTTTCTTTGCCTCTCCCTCTACTTTCCCCCAATGGTGTCCAAAGTATAGCTTCTTTAGTCAGATGTCCCTCTTGTTTTCTCAATGTATATTCTACCCATCGCATTGTTGTTGTTTTTTTCAAAATCTTTAGAATCCTACTTAAACATCTATGATAGAAGACCATCAGTTTGCGTTAAATTTCCTTGCTCAATGCACAACAGTTTGCAGTCGAATACGTAACACCGATTTGACATTGGAATTGAATAGTTTCATTTTAATTTTTATTGAAAGTTTTCTGGAATTCCAAATCTTTAATAAAGAATTGAACATTGCTGAAGCTTTGCTTGAACAGAAAACTGCAATGGAAGCACAACATAAGCTTAAATTTTTTACTGTTTCATAATTACACTTCCACAATGAAGTAGGCGATGTTAATTGGGTTTATAAATTGTACGATTGGCTCTTTATGCATCAACTGCTCAAGGTTTTAATTTTGTTTGCCTCTTGTGCACAAAAAGGTTGCCAACACCTACTATAAGTGAACCCCCAAAAAAAGATGGAAGAGAAAGGTGGAAGCCGTTCACACCTGCAAGCCTCCTGCCATCCACAGCGAAGTCGTCCAAAGATCAATGCTTTTATTGAACTTTCTCCTCCTCATTTCATTTACAACTGAGGAGCATCTAACCATATTGAAAGAATGACAGTGGAAGTCATCCATGTACATTTACAGGAATGACAAGGATGTTTTTTTTTTAATTTTATTAAAACAATTTGGAAAAATCAACAATGCGCGAGGACCTAATATCACGAGACAAATACTGAGACTGTGTAAACATCAAAGCCTTTTCACGAATAAAAGATGATCATAAATGTGCTGAGCACCAACCCAAGTATCAGCACAATCACCTGAGTGATGCATTGCGCTTCAACTTTCCTGATATTGCAGGAATAAAGTATTACTCACAGTCTGCCACTTATGGGAATTTTTACTGTGAAAAATCAAAAATCTGAATTACTGTTGAAGCTGCGTGTATGGCCTTTAATAGTGGCTTCAGAAAAAAAGGTAACCTTTGTGAATTTTTGGGCTTCACTAAGAGCAGCGTTGGCAACCCTTTGGTGCAGAAGAGCCAAATTATATTAAAACCTTGAGCACTTGATGCACAAAGAGCCGATCGTCCAATTTATTTGAGTTATTCATTTCGATTTTTCTTGTGCTGTTTTTAATTGCCTTTGATTTCACTTTGTCCTTTTGGGACCGTATTCCAACACGACAGGGTCACTACACAGGCATGGTGGGCCAAATTACCATTCTATGTTTGGTGTTACGTCTGCCATTGAAGGTGGACCGAGGTTGTGTATTCACCCCTGTTTGTTTGTTTGTCTGTTTGTGAGGATGATATTTCAAAACGTTGTGAACAGGTTATGACAAAACTTGGTGGGTGAGTTGGTTCGGTGACAAAAACAAGCCGATTCGATTTTGGTTCAGGTCCAAATCCAGATCTGACCTCTCAGTGGATACAAAACGTAAACTGTTCAGCTTGGCGGAGGAATGCACTCTCCCGAGTGCCAATTTAGTTTTCCTTGTATTGCTTGTATAATTTTTGGGAAGAGTAAAATACATATTCACAAGCATCTAAAATGCAAAAAAAATTCTTATATTAATATTTAAGCACTGGAAATAGACAGCATCACTTTAAGCACCATCGGCATCACAAGTGGCATCGCTGCATCATTTTGTATTTTCAAATCCCCCACCTGCCTTACTCTTTGAGCACAACACAGACCCCTTACAGCCTCTTCCATTCAACCGAATCACCAGTATATTCAATGGACGGGTAGACCTTTTTTCTTCACAAAATCGAGGCTCATTGAAGAGCAAGGTGATGAAGGGTATGAACTGATGGCGTGGCAACGGCAACAAATAAGCAAGGAAATGAACGAACAGGGAAAGAGGAGAGAAGGTGAGGAAACATAGCAACCTGCTTGTAAGAGGATTGCATTGGGGTCAATGGGGGGTAAGAAAAAATAATGATTGGTCCAAGGTTGGGGCATGGAAGGGGGGGGTATCATGACATGGTGGTGCACTGTCTTGTTGAAGTCCTGGAGGGAATTATGGGATAGAACAGCATCAGGAGGGTGGTTCCACTGTGACCAACAAAAGAGTTGTGTGTATTAAACCTCGAATGCTGGGAGTTTAACCATCAACGAATGGAATTACTGGAAGAATGTGTACGTCATCGACTTGCTGGCGAGATTCTGAGACTCGGAGAGCTACGATACACAAGCTTCTATCCTGATGGAGACGTTTGTGCCGAATATCTTAAAAACTATGAATTAAGAGTTAAACAACGAACATTCGTTGAAAATGTCGAGTCACGGGTCACCTTTAGGCTAATAACAAAAACAAATGGACATCGAAAAAGAAAGATATTCGATTGCTCTTAGAATGATCTACCACTATAAAAGGAATGCTTTTGTGCCAGCTTTCACTCTTCACATCCACGTAAATATTAGGTCGATTTAAACTCTGCACATTTACTTTCTCTTGCTATTTCCATTTCAAGAAACAAAATTGCTTTGCTGCACAGCTTACGCAGTGGCAATCAGACGTATTTACTTCAAACCCCGGGAAGGCTGTCAAAGAAAAAAACTTTCAGAAGACAAGCTTGGAGAGAATATGCTGTAAATATTGATTGGAGGTGATAAACGCTTAACGAGTTTCCCAATGACTTGCCATTCAGGAAACCAATGAAGCACTTATATGAGAAGAGAGGTGTACATTTGAATGGGATGCTTTCAGTATATCTAACAGTTTTGATAATATATTAGACTACTTGACTGTAAACTGTGAAGGACGTTTTTAGTTTACACCAGCATGGATGGGCCTGCTATGCTCGCCTCTCCACACGTCATTACAGAGATTTGACGTCACAGATTTGCTGTGTCGTCATGATTTCCACCAATCATAATACAAACATTTATTTTGTACAAATTTATTTGTAACTTGCAGGGTTACCCGACGTTGCCCGGTTAGGGGGGAGTACTGAGAAGTGGGAGAAGCAGGAGAGCCGGCAGGGCTGAGAATAGGGCAGGGGTACCGATGGGGTGGGAGGGGGGGACTGTTTAGGAAGCAGGCGAGCCAGAACACCAGTGGGCAAAGGGGTCTTCAGGGTCTTCAATGGTCTTGGAGTCTTAAGGGTCTTTGAGGTCTGAAGGGTCTTAAGGGTTGTACAGGTCATTGGGGTGTTTAGGGTGTTTGAGGTCTTAAAGGGTCTTTGGCATCTTACAGTTCTTAAGGGTCATTGAAGTCTTTGAAGTCTTAAAGGTCTTTGAGGTATTCCAGCTCTAAGGGGTCTTAAGGGTCTTCAATACTCTTAGACATATTAACCGTCTTTGGGGTATTCGGGGTTTTAAAGTGTCTTAATTGTGTTTGGGGAATTCAATGGTCTTAAGGGTCTTTGGGTCTTCGTGGTCTTAAGGGGTCTAATCTCCCAAGCATGTGAAAAAGGTCTTATGGTTCTTCGGGGTCTTTTAGGGCTGAGTTTGTGGATGAAAATACATTTAGGACAGCCCCCGGGTCAGACTTTGTATGTGTGCCAAATTTGGTGGTTATCCTTCCAGCGGTCCTTGCAAAACCACGAACAAACAGACAGAGAGACCGATGAATCTTATTTATTAGATATACATCTTCAAGGAACGGGAATGGCTTGGTGATTGCGAATAGGAACGTACTGTACACCACTTACCGTAGCAGATACAGGAGCTTTGGCTTACCGCAGCACGAAAACGGTGAACGTATTATTTATTTAGTTAGGTTCCCATTGTGTGTGGAGTCAGGCCAGCTGTGCAGTGAGCCAATGGGTGGAAGACACAACTCGACGAATTCGGTGTGCTGGCCTTTGGCTGTGTTATATGTCATGTGATATCTGTTGCAATGAGATTGCATAGAAATGATAAAAGCCAGAAAAGTGATCTTTAAAGGTTCAGGGGGTGGATGTCAGATTAGGTTAGATTAGATCTATGACTTGTTACAGATACCATGTAAACCTGTACTAACCTGTTCTATGGTCGTGTTGGCGGTGACTAAACCGTCTCCCCCACCAAGTTTCTTGGTGAGGAAGGTGCATGATCTGGACACCCAGCAGGATGAAAAACAAAACCTGTCAAAGGGCGGAGGAGCTCCTTGTGAGCCAACGGCCATCTATATCTCGTGCCCAACTGTGTCTGCGGATATCCTCCTGCAGTTGGGTTACTTTTATACTCGGAGGTTGGTGGCAGGATTTGCACTCTGGTCACCATAAAACCCTTCATTCCGCAAAACATTCCAAAAGCACAAAAAAAAATCTGAAAACCCACTCCGTGGGAGTACCTTCTGTGCAACTGTCCTTCGCAGGGCAACTCAACAGATGACGGGATTGGGGCAAAGCCTTTGAGACCCCCAATCTTTTATGATAGGAGGGAAACCACAGAGCAACATTCCCGGGTCAGATTGTGCGAGAGTGTGTCAGAGTGGTGCTGAGGTGTCGTCCACCAGATGGCGATCTGCTTGGGATAACCTGAGACAGTCCCTTCGTGTGGGTGCCTGGAATATCCTATCTCGAGGAGAGGATGATCACCTGTCTCTGTTATCATCTGAGCTCAAGCGTTTGGACATCGGTATTGCAGCACTCTCTGAGGTTCGGAGACCGGATTACAGAGAGATAATAGTGGTTGAACTCCTACTATTGGTCTGGTCGCTCTGATGGTTACCATGCCCAAGGAGTGGCTGTCGCTGTGTCCAATAAGCTGACACCAATGATAATTGAGGTGAGATACTCTTCTAGTCTTGGGGGATTTCAATGCATCGACTGGAACTGATAGAGATGGTTATGAGACATGTGTTGTTCCCCATGGGTCTGGAAATGTGAACCAGAATAGCACTAAGTTCCTTGACTTTGCAAGAAGTCATGGACTAAGGGTGGCTGTTTCATGGTTTCAGCACCCACAGGCTCATCGCTGGACCTGGAATTCCAACGTTGACGGTGTGGCAAAGGAGATTGACCATGTGATCGTTGATGGACCCTGGAGGATGATCCAGAACTGCAGGGTCCACCGGAGTGCTCAGTTCCTCAATACTGACCACAGGCTTGTTGAAGCAACTCTGAAGTTACAGCTTAAATCCAGGAGAATGGCACCATCCCAGCCTCGGCTGGATGTTGGCAAGCTCAAGGATGAGAGGGTATCTGAGAAGTTTCCTCGGCAGTGATATTCATGTCTCTGCTGGCTGTGACTCAGAGGTCAATAGACGTCTGGGTCGGGCCTGGGGAGTCATGGATTCACTGCATAATGGGGTGTGGCGCTGCCGGTACCTGTGCAGGAAGACGAAAGTCCGAGTCTTCAGGTCCTTGGTGCTGCCAGTCTTGCTCTATGGATGTGAGACTTGGACTCTGCTCAAGGATCTGAGACGGAGACTTAATTCCATACGTACCAGGTCTCTTCAGAGAATCCTTGGCGATCACTGGTCGAACATTGTGTCCAATGAGCGGTTGCTGAGAGAGACTCAAATGAGATTTGTAACCTGCATAGTTTGTGAGCGTCAGCTGCGGCTGTATGGACATGTGGCTCGTTTTCCTGATGCTGATCCTGCTCACCAGATTCTCTCAGCGAGGGAGCCTCGTGAGTGCATGAGGCCAATGGGCGGACCACGTGCATCGTGGATGGAGCAGGTTGATCGGCATCTCAAGCCGATGGGGATGGGCCAGGCTTCTGCCTGGGGGATGGCCAGACGGAGGTCCCTGGAGTACCGGCAGAGAGTGCATGCAGTGACGCGCTGCTCCGGTGGATGCTCCCATACCTGACCTGATCTGGGTGGACAGAAATACCCTTAGGATAATCCCTGGATCGGACTTGGGCTGTGTGCCATGTTTGGTGATTGTCGGTCCAGCGGTCATTGTAGACATAAACGCGAACAAAAAGTGTGTGGGCCAGTACACATTTGTAACGAGATTGTAACAATATGACAGACATTCAATGAATCTTATATATTAGGTAGAACATTGGTGATATTATATTTCATTGAAATATATTTGTGATATAAAAAGGTCCAGTGGTCGAAATGGTCAAGGGGAGGTCCAGGAAACAGGAAAATGGATAAGACCAGGAAACATCTCCCAATACACAGACGGGCTCTCTGTGGTTCAATTGTATTGAAGATCCTGTGGTTGAAGAAGCATGCGTTTTGTCTGAGCACCTCAAGACAAGGAAGAGACCAGCTTTGCAATTACTGAACAAAGAAGGAAATCTTGAGATGGACCTGAAGGAAGGCAAGAATAGAAGGTACAGGTGATATTGTCTGGTGGGGGAGAAAGGCCCTTCATGGTAAGTGGTCCAACCTCCTTCAAAGTATTGATGAAGGTTATTCAAAGTGCCTCAAAACTGCCCAATTAAAACCTCTCTTTGAAGGCCTCATTAGTGTCACACAAAATCAGGCTCTCCACGCAAACTGCCATGAATACAACATCATAAACAACCAATGATAAATCCCAAGCCAGCACAATAGAGTGTACGCATGGAAGGCATAATCAATGGGCTGATGCCCTTCATGGAGATCTTTGTAGCCAATGCTATCTATCAATAGGGCTACACTAGTGAGAACACAAACCCGATTAGGTTATATAAATGGAGCTCAAGATCCTTTGGGATTTCAACTTCTGGTTGGATCAGAATGTGAAAGCGAGAAAACCTGACATCCTAGTCTTGCATACACCTTCAGGATTAAAACCTCAAAATAAAAAAACACCCACATTTGACATTGCTTGGCTGGGGGACAAGAAAAGAAAAAGGAGATATCAAACTACCAAGCCATAAAAATGGAATTAGAGGGAATATGGGTTGGAAAGGTCAAAGTGGGAGTGATTGTCATAGCTGGCCTGGGAGCTATATCCAAGACATTGAAAGGCTTCCTCAAACACTTGGCTATCACGAAAGGCATCTAAACTCTACAAAGGACCATAAAGGGAATAGCAACAACAATGTCCATTTCACATCAACCTCTTCATCTCCCAGGATCTTCCGGATCCCAAATGTACCACATCAGAGGTACGACCATTGGTTTCTGAGGCTGTGAGAACAATCTGATGGGATCAGGCACATTCAAGTATAAGCGAGAGAAAATTTTAACAAAATATTTGTTCTTTATGAGCATGAAGTTATTCTGAGTTCGTGACGTCAAACTGTCTGTCTATCCCTTTATGAAATAAAATGATGTCACAAAAAAATAAGAGATTTCATTTGGATAAAATATTCTTATTTTTACCCTCGCTGGAGGAGAAGGTATTGCATTTGGGTCTGTTTGTTAGTTTGTCCATACATAACGTGAGTATGTGTATTAATTACATTAGACCCCTATATACCTTCAGATCCCTTGAGACCCTGAAGACCCCTGAGGTATTTTAAGACCCTTTAAGCCCTCAGACCATTTAAGACCCCAAAAAACATTAAGACCCTATATACCCCATTAGACCCTGAGGACCCATTGCTCCCCTTTTAAACCTTTTCACCTACACTCCTTTCAGACCTTTTATTACCCTTTAGATCCCGATGATCTTTCGACCCTTTTTAGATGTTTTAAGACGCTTTCGGCTCCTTTCGACAATTCCACCCATTTACAACCAGACCTTAAATTACACCCTTGAGACACCTTCGTTCTTTTAAGGCTATTGAGACGCGTTGGGCCATTTCGACCCTTGAGACTTATTTAGACCTTTTCAGACCTTTACACCCTTCAACCTACAGACCATTTGACTGACACACCTTTATGACGAGACTATTTAGAGTTTAGACCTTATATTTGCAATCAATGACCTTTCATTTAGTACATTCTTACATTTTTTTCTACACAAAACAAACCACCACCACCACCACCATCATCATCATCATCATCATCATCATCATCATCATCATCATCATCATCATCATCATCATCATCATCATCATCATCATCATCATCATCATCCCATTTCTATGCTTGCGCGTGTAAGCCGTGGTTCACTTAATGGTTGCTTTCCAGGATGCACGATCCCTAGCTAGCCCTCTTGTTAGGTCATTAACTCGAAGATCATCTCTCAGCAACAACAATGTTTTCCTTGAACGGCGTCTAGCTCTACTTCCATTCACATTCATATTTATACACCTCTTCACACAACTACCCGCCCACATCCTTTTCACATGTCCGAACCATCTCAACCTACCCCTTCGCATATCCTCACTAATGCTTTCTATACCTAACATATCTCTTAATTCCACATTTGATTTCCTATCCTTCAGTGTCACATCACATATCCACCTCACCATTCTCATTTCATTTCATTCACACCTCCATTCATCCTCCTTTTTGATCACCCATGTTTCACTGCCAAAAACATCACGCTTCTAACGCAAACTGCATGAAGTTTTCCCTTTAATCTGAGAGAGGTCCCATTTGATGTCAATAGGAGTAACAACTCCCTAAACTTCCTCCAGCCACTTCTAATTCTTGAATTCACTGCTGCCTCCACACCACCACCTGCACTAATCATATCACCAAGGTAACAGAATTTATCTTCACATTCCAGGGATATATCCCCATAAACTAACCTTTCCGCTCTCGCCGAAGTCACATGTTTACCTGCGCAAACAGCACATTTGAAGTCAGGTGCCACCTGCAGTCTACCCCTGATGCCACTACACCTCTTGTGCACTCAGCAGTTGCAGGATTTACACAATATTGAATTGCTAACTGCACTTTTCTACAGGCAGCACAGGGCCACCTTCCTCTTTTTACCACACTTCTTTCTCCCACACCACTAATCAGTACTTTCGTTCTCCCTGTATTCACTTTCAATCCTCTGGCCTCCACACCCTCCCCCAATACTGTATATTGACCCATTCATCACCTCTTCGACACTATCTGCGATCAGCACTAGGTCGTCAGCATGCAGGAGTTCCCAAGGTAAGCCTCCTCTAACTTCCTGTGATTTCGCCTCAAGAAGCATAATGAACAGGATTTGTCTCAAGACTGACTCCGAATGAACACCCACTTTCACTTCAAAATCCTCACTCTGCAACCCATTTACCCTCACAGAGGTTTTTGGGCCATCATACATTGCCATGAATAACCGAAATAACGAATCCTCCACACGTAACCTTCTCATGGACCATTGCACCACTTCCTGAGGCACCCTTTCAAACGCCTTCTCCAAATCCACAAATAAGCCTGGTGGCTTAGTGGTTAGGGTGGTGGCTTGGGATTCTAGGGTCCTGAGTTCAAGCCCAATTTGCCTCTGAATAAATAAACCAGGGGGTTGACTCAGCCTGTCTTCCTTCTGAGGTTGGTGAAATGAGTACCAGTGTGTACTGGTAGAGGGGAACTGCATCAGCAACACAGCTGTGCTTCCAAGAAACAATAACTACCCCAGCAGCTAAGCTGCCATACGCAAGAAGAAGAAGAACAATCCACAAATATAAAGTACAATTGTTCATTCTTCCCCAGATATTTTTCCTGTAATTGCCCAACGATAAACATTTTCTCTATCATGCCCCTTCCTTGCATGAAACCAAATTGCTTTTCATGTATATTAACACTCTGTCATCAATTTATCCATGACTCTCTCGACCACTTTCATTCCATGGTCCAGCAAATTCAGACCCCTATTGTTGCTCTGAACTGAGGCATCACCCTTCCCTTTATAAATATTCACCATTACACTCTTCAACCAGTCACCTGGGACGGATGTCTCCCGTAAAATTGCATTTATCAATTTAGTGATTAAATTCACTCCAATATCGCCAGATGCCTTCAGCATCTTTGCGACAATACCAGTGCTGCTCACCGCTTTACCATTCTTCATTTCTTCGATGGCTTTCTTCACCAATTCATTCTTTATCTCAGGTGATGGGCCCTGCACTGACACTACTGCCTCCAGAATATCCCTGTTCCAAGGGAACTCCTCATTTTGCAGGTGCTTATAGTAACTCCTCCAAGCATTTCTAATCTCCCCATGGTTAACCAGTACATTTACCATATCATCCTTCACATATTGTTCTATCAGATCCTTCTTTTGACTGATCATTTGCTTTACTATCCTAAATATCTCCCCTCTGCTATCTGCATTATTTATCACATCTGAAAGTGAATCTTGTACTAATTTTTTGGCCTTGTAAACTTCCCTTCTTGCCCTACATTTAGCCACTAAGTATTCCACCTTTTCCCTTTCCTTTTTCCAAATCCTAAACAGTTTTCGTTTTTCTTGAATCACCATATCCACCTCATTATTCCACCACCATTTAGCCCCGTGTCAAGCTGGGCCCATCAACCAGCCACATGTCTTTTCAGTAGCACGCAGCAGCCCATCTTTTAACCAGAGAGTTGGTGTCAAAGCCACCCAATGCTCACCTGTTAAAACATTTATCGTTTTTAAAAGACGAGTCTAATAATATTTTTTTACCAGGCGTAGTGGTGTGCGCCTGTAATCCGGCTACTCAGAGGCTTTGGTTGGAGGATCGCTTGAGGACGGGAGCCCTGCGCTGTGCCGCGCTATGAGAGGGTGTAGGGCAGCCCGGAATCATGGCGAAACCCAATCCTTATCCCTGTGTTGTAAGAGGCGACCATGGTTGCGTCAGGAAGGGCGTCCGGCGTAAAACCTATGCCAAATCAGTATGCGGATCATAACAGATGATCGATCCGCTGTGGCGACCCCTAAAGGGAGCAGCCGAAAGACGAACAACAACAGTCTAATAATATTTTTTATAAAGCATTGCAGTGAAGTCTGATCCAAATAATTTTAAAGCAATATATGTATTTGCATATTATAATCAGGAAAAAAATAGCGTGGTAGATAAAAACATTAGAGAGGAAATAACTTGCACCAAAAACTTGAACATTTTCACGCTGATGCTCACGCTCACGCCGGGGGTGTCGCTATAGCTCTCTGTTCTTCGAACAGGTGAGCTAAAAACAACATAAAACAAACAAACCACACAAAACAAACCACACAAAACAAACCACAAAAAACAACCCACACAAAACAAACCACATAAAAAACCACACAAAAGAAACCACATAAAACAAACCACACAAAAAACACACAAAACAAACCACATAAAATAAACCACATAAAACAAACCCCACAAAGCAACCCACATAAACCAAACCACACAAAAGAAACCACACAAAGCAACCAACACAAAACCCACATAAAACAAACCACACCAAACAAACCACATGAAACAAACCACACCAAAAAAACACATAAAACAACCCACATAAAACAAACCACACAAAACAACCCACACAAAACAAACCACACAAAACAAACCTAGACAGAACAAACCACACAAAACAAATCACACGAAACAAACCATATAAAACAAACAGCACAAAACAAACCACATAAAACAAACAGCACAAAACAAACCACATAAAACAAACCACACAAAACAAACCACACAAAACAACCCACACAAAACAAACAACACAAAACCCACATAAAACAAATCACACCAAACAAACCACATGAAACAAACCACACCAAAAAAACCACATAAAACAACCCACATAAAACAAACCACACAAAACAAACCACATAAAACAACCGAGACAGAACAAACCACACAAAACAAACCACACAAAACAACCAGCACAAAACAAACCAACACAAAAGACACCACACAAAACAAACCAACACAAAACAAATCGCAGAAAGCAAACCACACAAAACAAACCACACAAAACAAACCACACAAAACAACCCACACAAAACACACAACACAAACCCCACATAAAACAAATCACACCAAACAAACCACATGAAACAAACCACACCAAAAAAACCACATAAAACAACCCACATAAAACAAACCACACAAAACAAACCACATAAAACAACCGAGACAGAACAAACCACACAAAACAAACCACACAAAACAACCAGCACAAAACAAACCAACACAAAAGACACCACACAAAACAAACCAACACAAAACAAATCACAGAAAGCAAACCACACAAAACAACCCACATAAAACAAACCACACAAAACAACCAACACCAAACAAACCACACAAAACAACAAACATAGAACAAAACACACAAAACAAACCACACAAAACAAACCACATAAAGCAAACCACACAAAACAAACCACAAAATAAACCAATGTCACCCGCAGGGTGACCCGTATCTTGCCAAAAGGTGACCACGTCTGACTTCTTTAAGGTCACACTGAGGTGAACAGAGCTGCTATCCACCAGGAGCGAATCCTTGAGGAATATCTGCCTATGAGAGATTCCGATGAGAATCGTTCTGCAGAGTAATCATGAAAAATATGCTTTTTCCTCATAACGTTACCAAATGACGTCATAATGTCTCAAGCTTGACATACCTAGAAAGCACTCATCGAGGTGTTCAATTTGAGGTACTACACGATATGGTTCCTAAAACTTGAAAATTTGACCTTGGTGTCAAATATGATTGACCTTATGCACTAACCATGAAGGTGAAGGACAATCGCCGCCAAAAATTAATCAGCTGAGCGCCAAACCATGAACTATATTCCCATGAAGTTTGAAGACGATCCGATCAAAATTACTCAAAAAATAAGGGTTTCGTCGACTCCCCTGATTTGCGACAAAGTGACCTTGACCTTTGACCTTGACCTTCAAAATTTTGTGCACTGAAAGGGACCTCTATTGGCCTCTGATATGCGAAGTTACAAAAATTTCCAATGATAACTGAGCTCTGCAGAATTTTTTATACGTGATTACAGACAAACAAACAAACAAACAAAAAAAACCCCAAAAAAACATACAAGCTGACTAACATATCTTGCAAAAACTTCGTTTTGGCAAGATAACAAACCACATTAAAAAACCACACATAATAAACCACACAAAACAAACTATGTAAAACAACCCACATAAAACAAACCACACAAAACAAACCACAAAAAACAAACCATATAAAACAACACATAAAACAAACCACATAAAAAACCACACAAAACAAACCACACAAAAAACCACACAAAACAAACCACACAAAACAACCTCACATAAAACAAACCACAAAAAACAACCCACGTAAAACAACCCACATAAAACAAACTCCACAAAACAAACCACACAGAACAAACCACACCAAACAAACCACACCAAACAAATCACATAAAACAACCCACATAAAACAAATCACACAAAACAACGCACACAAAACAAACCACATAAAACAAACCAACATAAAACAAACCACACAAAAGAACCTAAATAGAACAAACCACACAAAACAAACCACACAAAACAAACCACACAAAACAAATGACATAAAACAAACCCACATAAAACAAATCACAAAAAACAAACCACACAAAGCAACCTACATAGAACAAACCACACAAAACAAACCACATAAAGCAAACCACAAAACAAACCACGTAAAAAACCACATAAAAACCAACCAAAATAAACCACATAAAACAAACCACACAAAACAACTGACATAAAACAAACCCACATAAAACAAACCACAAAAAACAAACCATATAAAACAACACACATAAAACAAACCACATAAAAAACCACACAAAACAAACCACACAAAACAAACCACACAAAACAACCTCACATAAAACAAACCACAAAAAACAACCCACGTAAAACAACCCACATAAAACAAACTCCACAAAACAAACCACACAGAACAAACCACACCAAACAAACCACACCAAACAAATCACATAAAACAACCCACATAAAACAAATCACACAAAACAACGCACACAAAACAAACCACATAAAACAAACCAATATAAAACAAACCACACAAAAGAACCTAAATAGAACAAACCACACAAAACAAACCACACAAATCAAACCACACAAAACAAATGACATAAAACAAATCACAAAAAACAAACCACACAAAGCAACCTACATAGAACAAACCACACAAAACAAACCACATAAAGCAAACCACAAAACAAACCACGTAAAAAACCACATAAAAACCAACCAAAATAAACCACATAAAACAAACCACACAAAACAACTGACATAAAACAAACCCACATAAAACAAATCACAAAAAAACAAACCACACAAAGCAACCTACATAGAACAAACCACACAAAACAAACCACATAAAGCAAACCACAAAACAAACCACATAAAAAACCACATAAAAACCAACCAAAATAAACCACACAAAACAAACCACACAAAACAGCCCACACAAAACAAACCACACAAAATAAACCACATAAAAAAACCACACGAAACAAACCACACAAAACAAATCACACAAAACAATCCACACAAAACAAAATAAAACAAACAAACACAAAACAAACCAACACAAAACAAACCACACAAAACAAACCACACAAAACGAACCACACAAAAAACCACACAAAACAAACCACACAAAACAACCACACAAAACAACCACACAAAACAACCACACAAAACAAACCACACAAAACAAACCACATAAAACAAACCACACAAAACAATCCATGTAAAACAACCCCCACAAAACAAACCACACCAAACAAACCACACCAAACAACCCACATAAAATAAACAACACAAAACAACCCACACAAAACAAACCACATAAAACAAAGCAACACAAAACAAACCTACATAGAACAAACCACACAAAACAAACCACATAAAGCAAACCACAAAACAACCCACGTAAAAAAAAACACACAAAAACCACCCAAAATAAACCACACAAAACAGCCCACACAAAACAAACCACACAAAACAACCCACACAAAACAATCCACACAAAAAAACCACACGAAACAAACCACACAAAACAAACCACTCAAAACAAACCACACAAAACAATCCACACAAAACAAAATAAAACAAACAAACCAACACAAAACAAACCAACACAAAACAAACCAACACAAAACAAACAGCACAAAACAAACCACATAAAACAAACCACACAAAACAACCCACACAAAACAAACAACACAAAACCCACATAAAACAAATCACACAAAACAAACCACACAAAACAAACCACATAAAAAAACCACACGAAACAAACCACACAAAACAAACCACACAAAACAAACCACACAAAACAATCCACACAAAACAAAATAAAACAAACAAACACAAAACAAACCAACACAAAACAAACCACACAAAACAAACCACACAAAACGAACCACACAAAAAACCACACAAAACAAATCACACAAAACAAACCACACAAAACAAACCACATAAAACAAACCACACAAAACAACCCACGTAAAACAATCCCCACAAAACAAACCACACGAAACAAACCACACCAAACAGCCCACATAAAACAAACCACACAAAACAACCCACACAAAACAAACCACATAAAACAAACCAAAATAAAACAAAGCAACACAAAACAAACCTACATAGAACAAACCACACAAAACAAACCACAAAACAACCCACGTAAAAAAAACACACAAAAACCACCCAAAATAAACCACACAAAACAGCCCACACAAAACAAACTACACAAAACAATCCACACAAAAAAACCACACGAAACAAACCACACAAAACAATCCACACAAAACAAAATAAAACAAACAAACCAACACAAAACAAACCAACACAAAACAAACCAACACAAAACAAACCACACAAAACAAACCACATAAAACATCCACGTAAAACAAACCACACAAAACAACCCACACAAAACAACCCCCACAAAACAAGCCACACAGAATAAACCACACAAAACAAACAACACAAAACAACCCACATAAAACAAACCACACAAAACAACCCACATAAAACAAACCACACAAAACAACCCACACAAAACAATCCACACAAGACAAACCACATAAAACAAACCAAAATAAAACAAACCAACACAATACAAACCAACACAAAACAAACCAACACAAAACAAACCAGACAAAACAATCCACATCAAACAAACCACACAAAACAACCTACACAGAAAAATCCACGGAAAACAAACCACACAAAACAAACCACACAAAACAACCTACACAAAACAATCCACGTAAAACAAACCACACAAAACAACCCACACAAAACAACCCCCACAAAACAAGCCACACAAAATAAACCACACAAAACAAACAACACAAAACAACCCACATAAAACAAACCACACAAAACAACCCACATAAAACAAACCACACAAAACAACCCACACAAAACAATCCACACAAAACAAACCACATAAAACAAACCAAAATAAAACAAACCAACACAAAACAAACCAACACAAAACAAACCAACACAAAACAAACCAGACAAAACAATCCACATAAAACAAACCACACAAAACAACCTACATAGAACAAACCACAGAAAACAAGCCACACAAAACAAACCACACAAAACAACCTACACAAAACAAACCACGTAAAACAAACCACACAAAACAACCTACATAGAACAAACCACACAAAACAAACCACACAAAACAAACCACATAAAGCAAACCAGAAAACATCCCATGTAAAAAAACCACATAAAAAACACCCAAAATAAACCACACAAAACAAACCATGTAAAACAAACCACACAAAACAAACCACACAAAACAAACCACACAAAACAGCCCACACAAAACAACCCACACAAAACAACCCACACAAAACAACCCACACAAAACATCCCACGTAAAACAAACCACATTAAAAACCACCCAAAACAAACCACACAAAACAATCCACATAAAACAAACTACATAAAACAAACCACACAAAAGAAACCACACAAAACAAACCACAAAAAACAAACAACACAAATCACACAAAACAAACCACACAAAAAAACACATAAAAAACACACAAAACAAACAACAGAAAACAACCCACATAAAACAAACCACATAAAAAAACACACAAAACAAACCACACAAAACAAACCATGTGAAACAACCCAGGTAAAACAACCCACATAAAACAAACCACACAAAACGAACCACACAAACCAACCGAGGTAAAACAACCCACATAAAACAAAGCACACAAAACAAACCACACAAAACAATCCACATAAATCAAAACACACAAAACAAACCAACACAAAACAACCAACACAAAACAATCCACGTAAAACAAACCAACACAAAACAAACCACACAAAACAAACCACACAAAATAATCCACATAAAACAAAACACACAAAACAACCCACATAAAAACCACACAAAACAAACCACACAAAACAAACCACACAAAATAATCCACATAAAACAAAACACACAAAACAACCCACATAAAAACCACACAAAACAAACCACACAAAACAAACCACACAAAACAACCAACATAAAACAAACCACACAAAACAACCCACACAAAACAAACAACACAAAACAACCCTGGAGAGACAAAATTCTTCTTCACCCTCTGGTGAGTTCCAAGATATCCACCAACAACATCAAGGACGGTGGTCTTGAAGGCATTCCACAACTTTTCAGGATTCCCCAAAGCACCCAAACCCACAACTCTTCAAACAAAAGTCCAAATCAAACACGATGTCCAAATCTCCACTCAGCCTATTCACAAATTCCTCAGTTACCCTTTCATCCTGAGTTTGCCAACATCCAGCCTCGGCTGGGATGATACCATTCTCCTGTTTCTATAACAAGCCTGTGGTCGGTATTGAGGAACTGAGCACTCCGGTAGACCCTGGAGTTCTGGACCTTCCTCCAGCGACCATCAACGAGCACATGGTCAATCTCTATTGCCACACCACCAGCGTTGGTATACAAAGTCCAGTGATAAGCCTGTGGGCACTGAGACCATGAAGCAGCCACCCTAAGTCCATGACGTCTTACAAAGTTAAGGAATTTAGTGCTATTGTGGTTCACAATTTCTGACCCATGGGGACAAACACATGTTTCATAAACATCCCTATTAGTTCCAGTTGATGCATTGAAATCCCCCAAGACTAGAAGAGTATCTCGCCTGGGGCACTGATCAACCACAGACCCGAGCATGGCATAGAAGGTCTCCTTCATTGTGAGATCACTCAGAGTCGGAGCACATCCAGAAACCAGAGAAACGACACCCAAGAAGTGACAAATCCTTACTCTCATAATATGCTCGTTGACCGGTGTTACCTCAATTACCATTGGAATCAGATTATTGTACACAGCTGCAGCAACTCCTTGGGCATGGTAACCATCAGAGCGACCAGACCAATAGTAGGTATATCTACCCACCATTATCTCGCCGCAATGCGGTCTCCGAGCCTCAGAGAATGCTGCAATACCGATGTCCAAACGCTTGAGCTCAGATGATAACAGAGACAGGTGATCATCCTCTCTTCAGGATAGGACATTCCAGGCACTCACCCGAAGGGACCGCCTCAGGTTACCCCAAGGAGACGCCATCTGGTGGACGACACCTCATCACCACCCCAACACACAATACAGCAATCTGACCCTGGAAGGTTACCCTGTGGTTTTTCTCCTATCATCAAAGAGTGGGGCTCCCAAAGGCTTTGCCCCAATCCCATCTATCAGTGAGCTTTATGCAGGACAAGGGTGTTTGTAGACAATGGACATATTGATATATTATAAGGGATTTGAATTGTGTATGCAAGCATCATGAGTTATCAGTTCTGATGGATACGTTAAACAGGCCAATCCATGAAAGATGATCATAAGTTTAGATTAATCTTTCGATCAGATGATCATTAAAGATGAATCATAGGATCAGTATTTTTCATGTAAGAACAGATTTTTTGGAGAGTTTTTTTTAAAGCTGTAAGGATGGCTAATAATGCCAGAAAGTAAAGAAACAAGGTCGGGATTCACGAAAAATGAAGAAATTCATGACGTCATTTCTCTCGAACATCTCTGATATAAATAGCAACCCCACGTGAGCCATCCTTTATTTCATTTTGAAAATTCCAAACTGGCTTGCAATTTGAGCACAACACAGACTCCCACACCTCCTCAAATGAGAAACACAGTGATTATAGTGTAAGGTTTCGGTTTCCTATTCAAAAGTATTGATTTCAAGTTCAACAACAACCACTTGCTTAAACTCAGCTGCAGAACAGCCAAGAGCTACAGTCTGTGCACATGCTTTTAGCTGTGTAGCCTGGGTTTGAATCCAAGCCAGTTTAGCTGTGTAGCCTGGGTTTGAATCCAAGCCAGCCAAGTCAGACATAATTATGGGGGTTCTGGGGCAAAGTGTTTGAAAGGTACTTTCATCAACAATTACTGATACTATCAGTAATTACTGTGTTAAATTATATATATATATATATATATATATATATATATATATATATATATATATATATATATATATATATATATATATATATATATATATATATATATATATATATATATATATATATATATATACACTGGTGTTGGCGCAGTGGTTGGGGCAGCGGCTTGGGATCCAAAAGGTCCTGAGTTCAAGCCCCGTTGGGCCACTGAATTAATACACCAGGGGGTTGACTCAGCCTGTCATCCTTCCGAGGTCGGCCAAATGAGTACCAGTATACTGGGCCGGTGTATACCCCGGTTAAAATCGGTGTACCATATCCCTGTGTCGTAAGAGGCGACCAGGGTTGCGTCAGGAAGGGCATCCGGCGTAAAACATGTGCCAAATCTCTATGCGGATCATACGGATGATCCGCTGTGGTGACCCCGAACGGGAGCAGCCGAAAGAAGAAGAAGATATATATATATATATATATATATATATATATATATATATATATATATATATATATATATATATATATATATATATATATATATATATATATATATATATATATATATATATATATATATATATATATATATACGCTTCATGTGCGTGGGGTTAAAGTGAACCAATTGTTTAATTCCGCTTTATGCTTTGCATGTGTGGGGAAAGAGTGAGCCAATTATATCTATCCCAGCTTTATGTTTAGCATGTGTGGGATAAAAGTTAACCAATTACATAACCCACTTTATGCTTTGCATGCGTTTAACATGTTTTTACACAGGAAGACGAAGAAGAGAAAGTACAATTTGGCAATTTAGCGATCTAAATTGTACTTTAGTGATGTTTTCTGGCGTCCTTTTACCTGTGACATGTTGCAGGTCTACAAGAGCTTTGCGTTGCTGTTGTTGTTGAGGTTGTTATTGGGGTTTGAAATTTGAAATGTTGGACCGCTGCCGGACCATACCCGAATCTGTCGCCTGACTATCCACTAGCACCCAGACAAAATGATATGGCCACCATATTGGTTTTCTGGTGGGCCGAACACATTCAGCCTGTAGGCCTCAAGGGGAGAGTGGGGCAAGATGGTCCCTTTTTTGGTTTTGTCCGTTTTGCCGTCAGATGATTTGCCAGCCAAACACCATTCAATTGCCATTCGTTAGTCCATCTATCGCCCCAAGTAACTACCCAATTTTGAGAATATTAGAGATCATTGAATGTCTATAAAAGGCAATTCAAAATTTGTGGTCGAAATGCTCAACTTGCCTCACCCCTGGGGCAAGTCGATCATCACTATGGGGAAAGATGATCATGGTCCCAAGGAAACATGAGGACAGTCTAAATAAGCAATGTGTTAGAATTTTAATGAACGGAAAATAATTCTTCATTTATATATATATATATCCATCTTGGACACCAACATAATATTTCCAAAACATTGTCCCATACACAACCGGATACGAACGTCCATTTTCATGTCATTTATCTTTCGGTCTTAATGTCTAAATTCGCAACTCCCACTGACTGAGATCAATTTTGAATACCAGTTGCCTTGATTTTCTCTGGCTTCCCTTTAAAAATTCGGGTGGAGGTAGTGTTTTAACGATGTCCTCCTTGGAAAAAGTCCCACAATCTGTCTTGTTCACGATGAACGTAGGTCGAACATAGTTCATATGAGAAGGTACTTTGCGGAGAAAGACTCCCTCATATCCAGCGTCGTCGATTGCCTCTACACGCGCTATGCACAGAATTGATCGCGCTTTTTTCCCATCTATTTTTGTAATTACAAAGTCTCCTTCAATAATATCATTATTGTCATCTGATCACCGGATCAACTTGCCCCACAACCACGTGATCATCCTGCCCCACTGCCGCCATTTTTACAAAATCGTCTGGCATTTATAAATTACAGCAATGAGCTTGGCAAAACATACACGCAATATGGGCATATAAGCTACGTATCTACCTATATACAGATACCATTTTTATCTGCACTTATTCATAGAGATAATACGTACTCACCAATTATTCAAAAATTTTCTTTTTCAGGAGGAAAATGATGTTTTTCTGATAAAACGAACGCAGCATTTTTTTCTCGTCATGCGCCTTCGACAGTGGAATTGTAGTTAATCGATTTATCATTGAGTGGCGCCACTGTCCAATGCGAGCTTTATTGGAGTCATGAGAGGGGGGTGATCATCATGTCCCAGGAACATCTTGCCCCACTCTCCCCTACTGATTACAAACTGCCCAGGTTTGTTGCGTCAGATTTCCATTGGCTTTGTTTGGGTCGAGTGTTACTCACGATGAGGGGACCCGCAAAATCGAATTATATGTCGAATAAGAAGTATTAGTAAGATTTAATCAAGCCCATAATCACCTCACTAAAAAGATTTAATTGCATAATTTTTGACTGGCCCCATATTGGAGTCAAACAATCCCTGGCTGTTTGATGAATCAGCTCTTTCTGATATAAACGTTATGATGTAACTGTGACGAAACACGGGACAGACACGGCTATATCTAATCTTATTCGTTCACATGGGAACACAGGACAGACATGGCTCTATCTCATCTTATTGGGACAGATACAGCTCTATCTAATGTTATTCATTCACATGGCAACACCGGACAGATATGGCTCTACCTAATCATATTCATTCACATGGGAATACGGGACAGACACAGCTCTTCCTAATCTTATTCATTGGGACAGATAGAGCTGTATCTGGAAACATGGACAGAAACAGCTTTATCTAATATTATTCATTCACTGGGAACACAGGACAGACACAGCTCTATCTAATCTTATTAATTCACATGGGAACACGGGACAGATACTACTTTATGAAATTTTATTCATTCGCATGGGAACACCGAACAGACATGGCTCTATCTAATCTTATTGATTCACATGGGAAGACGGGACAGTCACGACACAAGGTTAATGAGACAGGTTAGAGAATGTAATCTGAGCTGTGGGTAATGATTTTTTTTATTGTCAGACCCAGATTTCACCACATAGACACATGGGACATGAACAATGATGAGGGAGCTGTTGAGTGGACAGAGGAGGCTTAATATATATATATATATATATATATATATATATATATATATATATATATATATATATATATATATTTTTTTTTTTTTTGTATAGCAGGTTGTGACCACAGTGTGGTCATTTTTGTTAAGTCTTGGTAGTTCAGAAAACGTTCGAGAATAAAAGGTATGGCTTTTAAAAGGCTTATATCTTCACTCTATATTGTCTTCTCAGCATATTTTTTGATTTGTACACTTTTGATGCAGCAGCCATTTTTTTTGCATATCATCCATCTATAGTCTATTTGGAGTACTACCATACTCAATGATGATAATGATAATAAAATATTTGTTTAAAATTAAATGAGGAAGTAGGAGTGGTTCACATTTTGCTGCTACTGAGGTATGAGGTGTTGTTATAGTGAAATGGTGTGATGTATTCTGAAAGTATTCACTAATCCTTACCCTGTTTCCTTACTCATTGGCATTGTGAACAATCCCAAGGTTTTTGCGAATTATTGAAATAATTTACTTTACTTGTTGAATTATTTTTGTGAACAAATTGCTAAATTTTTTTACAATAATTGACTTTTATGCAATTGAAACTTATAACATGGAATTTTATTATTTTTAGGGACAGGATTCTCGTATAAAGGATAGGTTTGTCACAAACCATATAATTAAATGTGACTATGGGGGTTCTGATGAATGAATGATGACATTAATTCCAAACAGACTGGAAGCAACGTCAGCATAAGCACTGTTCGTCGAGAGCTTCATGAAACGGGTTTCCATGGATGAGCATCCACACACAAACGTAAGATCACTGTGTGCAATGCCAAGCATCGGCTGGAGTGGTGTAAAGCTCACCGCCATTGGACTCTGGAGCAGTGGAAACGCATTCTCTGGAGTGATGAATCACGCTGGCAGTCCAATGGACAAATCTGGATTTGGCAGATGCCAGGAGAACACTACCTCCCCAAATGCAGAGTGTCAACTGTAAAGTTTGGTGGAAGAGGAATAATGGTCTGGTGCTGTTTTTTCATGGTTCAGTCTCGGCCCCTTAGTTCCATTGAAAGTAAATCTAAACGCCACAGCATACAATTACATTCCAGATGATTCTATGCTTCCAACTTTGTGGCAACAGTTTGGGGAAGGCGCTTTCCTGTTTCAGCATGACAATGCCCCCATGCACAAAGCGAGGTCCACACAGAAATTATTTGAAGAGATCGGTGTTGAAGAACATAACTGGCCTCAACCCCATCGAACACCTTTGGGATGAATTGGAATGTCGACTGCAAGCCAGACCTAATCGCCCAACATCAGTGCCTGACCTCACTTATGCTCTTTATAGCTGAATGGAAGCAAATCCCCGCAGCAATGTTCCAACATCTAATGAAAAGCCATCCCAGAAGAGTGGAGGCTGTTATCGCAGCAAAGGAGGGGACCAACTCCATATTAATGCCCATGATTTTGGAAGGACATGTTGGATGAGCAAGTGTCCACATAATTTTGGCCTTGCAGTGTATGTCCTGCATTATAACCATTACAGTAAGTAATCGCCTTATTTTTCCAGCAATCACTCGGTCATAGAGTTCTATTTATTTTCTTGAGTCTGGGAAATTGATCACGTCACATATACACTTCTTGTTGATATACGTCTGTATTTACTTCTTCTTCTTGATGCTGAAGAAAATACCTGTTGTTGTATGTAACAGCAATTCATATTAAGGAAAAAAGAAAGAAGCTTAAGTGGAAGATCAGGCTCTGATTGTTGGGCTTTTGACTGCAAGCATGAAATAATGATGAGAAAGAATGATTCGCCTGGTTGAGAACGATCAAAATAAATTTCTCAATCAGGGGATGTGCACAACGCGTAACCAGGCAAGAACTTCAGGCAGAGATCAATCGGGCTCTGTTGGCTGAGGATGGTCCAATGGTCATCGTGGTGGCAACTCTATAATCTAGTTGAGGAGCTTCCAGTTTGTGGTGCTGATGAGTTAAGACAGCGGAAAACAGAGCACATCATCCAATGGGAACGCAAGGTAAGTGAAAGCATTTTGTGCATCATTGTTTAAGTGACTGACCCTAAGCTATTGTTGCATTTGGGAAATACCATTCCTTTCCAGCAAAACCAATATTTACCTTTTTATTACTCTCACCCAAGAAATTCCACCATGCAGCGCTGTCAACTGCTGGACTATTGATACATATATGTCATGTACAATGGCCATTTGGGGAGAGGTATGAATTCATTGTTTTGTTTTTTTACACCCAACCAGCAAACCATTTTGCTTTCGGGAAAACTGACGTTTATTGTGGCAGCGATTCGCTCTGAATCTTTTCAATATTTATAAGCATACATCGTCCTGCAAAAAGCAACCATTAATGTGCAATTAAAGGGATATTAATTAGGGCATGTCTGCATAATGTATTTTTAGACAGACAAGCACTGGAAAATTAATTTGATGCCATCTCATTTCTATGCTATTTTACTGAACTAAATATGTCCCCACACCGCTTCAGAAAACAATATCCTCCAGCCTATTTGGTATAATCATAATGCAATAGCTTTCAAAAAAAAAAATCTAAATTCTTGCATGTTTATATATTTTTATTTTTTAAAGGCTTGCATAATTTGCAACAAAAGCTGTTATTGTAAATGCTCAGATGCAAAGTTATGATCAGTGTTAAAAAGTTGTTTTGCATTATGAGAGTTCCAAGAAGCATAAGTAGAATAACAATGATGGTGATAATACATTTGTTTTTCTTCCTGTCTGTCTGTCGGTTCATCTGTATGTTTTGTGAAGCATTTGTATGTAAATTGCTTTAATGGTGTTTTTTTCCTTGTAATTAAAGCTCTCCCAACACTCATCCATCACCCTGTACAGGTCCCTCCGCCTCTCCACTCCCACTGCTCCAATGTCTCTTTCTCATGCTTCCCACAGTGATCACAGTATTGACACAGCTTGGGGTCATTTTCAATGACCTTTAATTGTATAAAAAGTACTAGAAGTACCAGCTCCCTACAGAATCCGCCAGTGGGGGTGGGGGAGGGGGGTCCACGTTATTATCTTATGATTATTAATACTATAGCAGAGTACCCACCCGACGGGCATTCTCATTCCAAGTGTGCAACATGTTCTTCTGACGCATCTTTTTATTTGGGTGGTGTATAGGGAACAGATCACTACCTCGATCGCTCCCAAAAAACAAAATTAACCCGGGTTATGTGTATGAAGCGAAAACACGTGTATTGCTTCTGTGCATATATAATACATCATGGTTACATACCACGGATAATTCTAATTGCAGACACCCCCCCCCCCCCCCAAAGGAAGAAAATACCAAGATGGCTGAAAAAATTATTAGATTATAAATTAGTTTAGAAATCAGTACAGATGATTAATGGCACAGGTTTAGGTCACCATCTTGGATTTTTAATTCACATAACTGAAGTTTATGCTTATCTCCTTACCCTGGCTCCTAGGTGACATAGGAACGTGACCCAAATGGGTATCTGAACAAAAGTGTACTTAGTGCAACAAGTCAGTGTACAGGTACATAATCTAGTGCTGGCATTTGTAGGTTTATCTGTGGTGATTGTAATTGCAGTTATTACGTCAGTATCTGCAGGTATTAGAGGAACATCAAAATAATTCAGACGAATCCAGGTATGTTGTTGTTTCTACGCGGCTGGTGTGTATGCAGCATGTCCAAGCTAACGCTAGTTAGCACATGTTAGCTGTGTTTCCAGGTGTGTCAACTGCAAAGCCCCTCTGACTATTTTTTGTATGTACATTATACCTTACATATTGTATGTGTAGTATTGGGTGTTGTATGTTAATAGGTGGTGTTTACATTTCTTTTTGCAGACCTGTATTAGAGCAACATGAGCAAGATGTCTCAGCTTCGTCAGCTTGGAGCAGAGAGACAGGGTCAGGAAACTAGAGGGGGAGCACTCGGGAGAGTGCAAAACCCCCGCCGCCAATACTGCTGGGTCACTCAAGTGAACCTTATATCTTATTCATTAAATATGATGTCAACAGTGCTGACAGAGTTATAGTTCTTTTCTCCAACATTTTTTTTTGGCGGGGGGGGGGGGGGAAATGAGCACCAGGTTGCTGTTAACAGGGGGAACTCCATCAGCAGCACAGTGCTCCCAGAAAATGATGCAGCCAAGCAGCCACAGGCTGGATGCAAATAAATAAATATAAAATATGTCAGAAAAAATATTTTATAAAAATGAAGAAGCATGTGGGATGGAATCCCCAAAAAAACAACGAGACAAGGAAGGAATGACAATGTAGGAATGACACCATATTACACCACAATCATTTTACAGATTGCCCTTTTTTGGTTTGTTTTGTTTGTATACATAGTCGAGGCTCATGGAAGAGCGAGAATTAGTACATTGAACTGATCAGGACACAACAAGATAAAAGAGACAGTTGAGAGAGGGGGACACCAATGCAGAGTTGAAAGCCAATATGGAGGGAGACTTGGACAAGCAATGGGTGTTGGGAGGAATGGGGGGCAGGAGAGCATGCATGGAGAGCATGGGTGGACAAGATAGATACAGAAGGAAACTGGAAATTTTGAAGGAAGGGGGAATGGGAGGGGTGGGTTAATGAGGGTCGAAAAGATCATGGTTTTGAATTGGGGACAATCTGAGATGGTGGTAAACAGTTGTCTTGAAGACCTGGAGGGAAGAATGAGATGGAAGAGAATGTGGAAGTTGAGAAAAGAGGAAAAAATGAGTGGAGATGAGCAGTGGTCCTGGATTTAGGTAGTTTAACTAGAAGGGGGTTGATGGTGGACCGTGTGCCTTGCAGAAACTTGGGGGGGAGGACAAAGCATGAAAAAGGCAGAGTATGCAAGACCAGAAAGGAGGCAGTAGAAGACAGAGAGACCACCGACCTGTCTGCGACAGTGTAGTAATGGACTCACAGACAAAGACTCAGCTTCATTGCAGGAGAATCTAATGGTCTTGAAGGCCTTGGCTTCCACGGCATCAAGATGAGCAAGATGCGTGGCAGAGGAGCCAGCCCAGAGGGGAAAGCAGTACTCCACCAAGCTGCAGATGAAGGCCTTGTTGGTGGATAGGAGTTGAGGTGTGTCAAGGAAGGTCTTTGTACGACACAGGATGCCCAGTCGGCAGCTGACTTTGGAGGAAAATTTTGAAATATGCTTTGCCGAACAAAGATTATGGCTGATAGTGAGACCCAGGAGTTTAAATGACCGAACTTCCCCAAGAGGATTGTTAAGAAAGTAGATGGGGAAGGACAGTTTGCCAGATGGTACTTTCAGAGAGAGAGTGAGAATGTGAGATTTATCAGGATTGAAAGACATATTCCAAGTGTTTGTCCATCCTGTGATCTTGTCAAGGTCTGAAGAGAGGGAAGAGGCTGCTGTCTGAGGATGAGTGACGTCACGGCACAGGGTGGAGTTATCAGAAAATATAGAAAGACGATTCTCCAGAGATTCTGAGATCATTTACGAAGATTAGGAATAGGACTGGGACCAGAAAATGCATCAGGACACTCCATCCTTGACAGAGAGACGAGATGAAAAGATTCCGTTGAGAGCCAGATGCGATCACTGCTTCTTTCCAGGTCCGAGGGATTTCCTCCCCTCCCACTCGCCTCCTGATTGGAAGAGGGGTTGTCAGGCGATCAGTGGCCTCCCCTCATTGGCCTTGCTCACCCTTCACCCATTGGCTGGAGGAAACGTTCCATGTCCTTCCTCGGAGCGGAGCCGCGATCTGAAGCGATGGATACTCCGCCCACGCCTTCAGCTAAAAACATGTGGGCAATGGAGTCGATGGTGCAGATAGGTGGAGGAAGATTTAAAGATTTAAAAAAAAACCTGACTATAAAAGAAACCCGCAGCGCACACATGTAATTCCCGTTAGACATAGGGGATGGGGCCCTAACTATAAACACATACTTATCGAGATAACTGAGCTCCAGGGACTGCTGTCTGTTTGTGTGCAAAAGGCTTCCAAATCCGCAACAATATGTCCAGAGAGATGGCCCTGATCTCACGTCTGACGTTGAGGGCTTCCATTTATTGTTGGGTGAGTGGAAGTGGCATGTCTAAGGTGGAGTGACCTGGTCTGAATCCAAATTGGTGATCTGAGATTAGCTTTTTGGGGAAAAGGAAGTAATTCATATCAACTACAATGATATATTCCATGACCTTGCTGATGATTTGAAGTAAGCTGATAGCTCTGTATTTGAGGGGATCCGTTTTTGCATCCTTTTCATGTAATGCAGTGATGTTGGCAGATTTACAAGCAGATGGAAGATGACCAAGCAAAATGACAGGGTGAAAAGGGCAGAGAGAGGAAATAGAAGACCAGCAGAGCAGGTTTTTAGGACACACAAGCTGATGCCCTGTAGACCAATCGAAGAGTGTCGAGGGTTGAACAAACATTTTCCCCCTTCTCAGGAGCAAAATACACAGAACATATTTTTTCAATTTTATAAAATGTTTTTTTCCAACATGTTAAACTCTATTTTTCCAGATGTGGATGCCAATGACATCATAATGTAGTAAATTATTTTGAGGGGCGTCTGCACGGGGAACTCCCTGACCCCCACCCCCTCAGTGATATATCCAACACAAGTCTCTTCCCTAGTTCCTCTAACATCCCGTCCAATATTCCCGTCCTTTTCTTTCTCCACTCAGACATTCTGCTACCTGTTGTCCTTCACTATATTTATTTATTATGCAAAGATGGCAGAATTTTTCTTCACCCGCTCTCATTTCTCTGCTCCTTCCCTTCCATGCTATCTCCATACTCATATACTATATCTTCCCAATCATCCGTCCTTCTCTCCCAAACTCTGTTCAGGGAGATGGAATACGAAGTAAAACAGCGATAAATCACCTCATTTGTTCAATCCAGCGTTGCTAAACACTTGGGTCCTTTGGAAAATGATAAAAGCTCCAGGTATGACTCTCTGATTGGTCATTACAATCTGGAATGAAACTGTACCATCTTCACAAAGCTACGGCGGCCATATTATACGGGAGTGTAAAACCAGGCCATGCATCGCCATGCCACGTGCCGTCATCGCTTTGGTGAATTTTTGTGGTGTATTAATTTATAAATCTGATTTTTAAAAAATGTTGTTATGATACGGGTGCAATACCCAGAGAGAATGCCACTTCCTTCAGTTGGAATCATTGTAATTGCTGCAGCCATTATTGTGCTCGGCATGGTGACATTTATCAACATTTTGTCAATGAACAAATCGGCAATTTTGCGATCTCTCGATCTGGTACTTTACCGATGTATTTTGGCATACAGTAATCCCCCACTATATCGCGGTTCACCTATTGCGCCCCCGCTTCATCGTGGTTTTTCCCTTGGAACCTAATATTTTCTGCGTATTCCCACGGTACATCGCGGTAATAATATATAAAATATAAATTATTTAAGCAATAAATTATGTATTTTACATTCTTGTTAGTTATGAAAACGTTAGAAAATAAAATATTTGCCTTTTAAATGCTTGTGGCTTCACTATGACTATGAGTCTATAGCAATATATTAAGTCCACAGTTTTTAAACTTTTGAATTGGCGGCAATTTTTTTTCCTGTGCAATCCCGACATATGGAGTACCAACGTACTCCTTGATAGATGGCACAAGCATGACGTTACCAAAAGTCCTCCTTGTGTTGTCACCAAAATGAAGTTTGTGATCCTTTACGACAATACCTCGTGATCCTTTACGACAATACCTCATGATCCTTTACGACAACACCTTGTGAGCCTTTACAGCAGATACAAGTCTCACCATAAAATTCTCATAGAAATTCCAGATTATTTTCTCATAAGCACCAATTCGATGCAGTTTTGGATCATTGCAAGGGGCCGCCATTGTGCTGCAGATGCAGTGCTCCCTGTAGGTTAGGAGAGGGATTTGCAATTGTTTCGAGTGTCGGAAAAAGCTTGCCCACTCTTCATAAAAGACTTATTTAACGTCCAGTCCACCAGCTGATGCTAGCAGATGGGACATTCCAGCTCCTAGCATGTTAGATAGAAACTAGATGGTCGGCATGGACTAAAACTGAAGCCAGGGGGTGTCACCATTTACACATGTTTTAACAGGGAGACTGTCACCCTACGAGTATACCGTGCCAACATACGTATTTCAACAATAAAAATTCAGTTCTGGGATATCTGAATACCAATAGCTCAGGTGTCGGTATATGTAAGTAGACTGTTCTGGGTCACATCCCTTATTCCTTCTGCTGAAAATACCCCGTGTGTGTGTGTGTGTGTGTGTGTGTGTGTGTGTGTGTGTGTGTGTGTGTGTGTGTGTGTGTGTGTGTGTGTGTGTGTGTGTGTGTGTGTGTGTGCGTGCGTGCGCGCGCGCAAAGCATTGCTTTTGTGAAACAATTAAGACTCGATTAGCTCACACAAGACAAAGCGCAATTGCTATTTGCTCACAATGTTGAAGGACGATGGGATTGATGGTGACGCAGAGAACTTGTTTGCCCATTCTGCACAATCCTGGAGAAAAATTGCTGACGTGAGGACCTCGTGCATTACTATACCATGATGTCATGTGCAATGGCCACTCGTGCTTCGCTCATATTGCTCCAGATAAGAACTTTACAGGGGACGTCTTCATATTACGTACGCAAATTAGCTCTAAACTTCAATAGCAGAGGGATGGGGGTGGATGCAAGAGTTTTGGGAAGACACTTTTCTTTATATACTCCTTGATGCATGTTATTGTTGTTGTTTGTTGTTTTCTTGCTTGATTATGTCCTTCGTCATTTCAGCTATCTTGCCACTTCCATATTTGATAAATGGTGCATTTCAACCCACTTATCAATATTTATATGCCACATGTTTAATTACAATTTGTGCTTTAACAATTGGGAGTAAAAGAACCACATTCAACACACACACACACATATACACACACACACACACACACACACACACACACACACACACACACACACACACACACACACACACACACACACACACACACACACACACACACACACTTTGATTACAGCTTCCAGTGAATTGCAAAACATGTGATTATAGAGAAAACGTCTGGAGGGCAAAACGTTCATGTCGATTCAAAATCACATTTAGAACCTTCGTAAACAACGTTTTGTGTTGGAATTTTTTTTAAATAGTAGTTTCTGCTTTTGCAGACCCTCAGATCTTTGTCAGACCATACTGTCACACTTGGCACAATGCCGACACTCTTCCTGCTTTGATTGGGGTAGATGATGCATGACTGGTTGGTTGTAAAGTCTTTGGAGGCAGTGAATGACTATGTCCATATGTGTTTGCTTTGTATATAAACAAGTGGAATTTTCTTGTAATTATCATGATTATATTCAAGGACTTTGTTTGAACCGAATCTACAATGAAGCACAAGTTGGAATAACATCACCCCCTCCCACTTCCTTCCACCACGTATAACCTCCTTGCTCCTGGCTATATGTTCAGTATCCTGATCATCCACCCCAGTGGGTTCTTTGAGGATAAAACGAGTAATTCCAAATGTGAAATGTTCAGTATACTGAACAGAAGGACACACACACACACACACACACACACACACACACACACACACACACACACACACACACACACACACACTTTAAGGCGTACCAGGCTTGAAGGGCATACATTTATGCAACGGGCAAGTTTCTCCAATTTGTCACATGGCTGCAACTCAATGCTATCTATGTCGGTGGTTCCAAAGAATATTGATGATATTAATTGCATAATATTTGTAACTTTCATCATGCACATACTGTACTTCCCTTACAAGAGTTGAACCAATCTAGAGAAGAACAGCAGCTCGTAAACTGCACTTAATCAGGCTACCCGCATCTTGAACAGTCACGTTTATAATTGGAATCACAGTACCTTGCAGTTCATCGTGATGGTAAAGTAGATAGGATACAGCAAATTGTGACCTTTCCAACCATTTCAAAACTGACAATCACAAAATTAACACAATTCGAGCACCGCTTTGAGCGTTCAGTGAACTTTACAGAGATTATGCTAATGTGGGTTCACCATATCATTCAGTCAAATACTTCATATTTCATTGAATTGGGAATGTTTTATATTGTAATATGTAGTATTAAAATACGAACTGCTGAAAAGGCAATCATTTCGATTTTACAATAAATTGAAACTCAAAGTCATGGAAACCAAGGCTTTCAGGGTTATTGGAATCTCTCGCGATGAAGCTGCGTTTATGGGCCGATCACTTCGTCATTGCAGACACGTCGGTGGTCTCTGTCATCTACTGCCTTCTTACTGGTCTTGCACCCTCTTCTCTTTCTGTGCTTTGCCTCCTCCCTCCCCCAAACAAAGCCTTCCTCCTTCCAAATTAACAGTTTTCTCCCCTTGGAGTTTTCTTCTGTGTCCATCTTGTCCACCCCATGCATCCTCTCCTGCCCCCCCCCCCCATTGCTTATCCAAATCTGCCTCTATCTTGGCCTTCGACTGCTCCTTTTGTCCTGTTGCATCCTGATCCGTTCATTGTACTAATTCTAGCTCTTCCATGAGCCTCGACTATGTATCCAAACAAAATAACTGAAGTCGTCGTTTCATGCAATAAGCTCTGTGATCCATGCATGGTGTTTTCTATCCTCGCTGGTAAAATGATTTTTTTTTTAAATACAGAAATCTCGGTTCTTGGATAAGCTATTTGTTTTCGTTTGTGTGCTCAACAATGGCATGTGTAAGCACAGAGATATGATGACGGTGATATATGGATGGTGAGGCTGGTAACCTGTGCAAAGAGGATGCGGTCATGACTAAGGGGAAGATATTTATCTTTGAAAAATGAAATAACATGGTGAAAACCTTTTGAAGTACCAAGAAAGCAGATTTCACATGAGGTGGGAAAGAATGTGGTCGTGTGATGGGTGGTGGCTCAAGCGCCCGTCGGCTGCCTGTCCTTATCAGTGGCTGACCAAGCAGAACCCACGGCAGCCTTGGAGGTTTTATCTCTGTGCCCTGGAATTTAAAACTACAATTTGTCTGTTTCATTTGATGGTGGCAAGGTGAGAATTTTGCCAACAGTACTTTTCCATTCATTGTAATTCCCTGCTTGGGAAGTCAGGATTTTGTGCTGTCACTTTGGTCTGGCCAAGATTGCACGGCGTTGATCAATTGGTGTGTGTTCGTTATATTATGAAAGTAATTTTGTTTATTATTTTAGAGATAGCGGTAGACTACTAATGATAAGATTCATTAACAATATTTAGTAACAATGAACGAAACTCATCAAAGTGTAATCAGGATAATCCATAAACCCGACACACAATGCTATAGAATTGTTACAATTCTAATTTGGTGTTTTGAAAAGGTATTCCCTGAGGGCCCACATGTATGTTTAACACTTGAAAATAATAAAGTTAAAACTTTAGCTTCCTTGACAATGTTCACATGTCTCTGACAATAATCCTTGGTGGGAAGGGGCTTTTTTTATGCAAGAGCGATGCTCGTGGAAAAGGAAGGTTACGTTGACAGTGGGGTCAAGGGACAATTGGGCACAACCGGCGAGGGATTAAACAAGGAGGAAAGGAAGAGAGGGAGAGAGAGAGAGGGGAGGAAGTGAGATGGTTGCAAGTGAGATAGTTGTGTTAGGATGGGTTAATGTGGGTAATAAAGATCATGAGTTAGAATGGGGGATGACACGAGGTAGCGAAGCACTGCCTGCCTGAAGCCTGCCTGCAGTGCACCTACCAACAGCTTGGTTGAGGGACAAATTGGAGGGAGATTGTGAGAAATAAGAGACGTGGAGAGGAATGAGGGCAAGGGGAGGACAAAGAGGGTGGACAAGGTGGATACAAGCCACAAACTCTCTTTCATAGAAGTGAAAGGAAAAACTGGAAACTGAGGAAGAGGTGGGCTTGTGGAAGGTTAATAGAGATAGATAAGATCATGGTCATGGAAGGGTGATGACCTCAGAATGTGGTGAAAAGGTGTCTTCAAGTCCTGGAGGAAGGAATGAGATTGAAGAAACTGAGTAAGTTGGTTCCACAGGTGTAAAAAAACAAAAAAGAGGAACAGATGAGTGGAGGTGAGCAGTGATTCTGGATTTTGGAAGTTTCATGAGAAGGGGGTTACTGGCAGGCCGTATGCACCCTGCAGAAACCTTGTGGGACAGAGCACGGAAAGAGCAGGGAATGCAAGACCAAAAAGGAGGTGGTAAAAGATAGAAAGACCACCGACCTGTCTGCGATGTGAAAGTGATAGGTTCAGTGACTGAGCTTCATTGTGGATTTTGAACATTTTGAAGGCTTTGGTTTCCACATCACTTTAAACAAATTTCAAATTCATACCACCAACAGTTGAACATCATGCCTGACCTGGTGGTTCCTGAAATAGTGGGCAAAATTCATCCCCTGGCCGACCCCACAAGAAGTTGGGACGATTTGGGGCCACAAAAGAAGTAGGAGTTTGGCAGAAGCCGAGAGAAGCAAGGTTGAGGCCATTTATTCCTGGTGCATAAAACACCCTGCAACCCATGCCTGCAGAAAACAGACTTTTTTTGGAATGCTGGCCACATTTTCCATCCAATCATCATGTAACTTTGTTTAAAAAAATATCCATGGGAGGCAATCCTATGTTGAAAGCCTTGTGTCAATCGCTCAAGCGATTGTGGAGAAAAAGAATTTAAAAGCAAATAAAGGTGAAAAAGTGAGGGTGGAAGAAAAGCAAAGTGAGGGTCTTGGCCGACATTCCACAGCAGAGTCAAGGATGGTTGTGAAAACCTATTACTAATATCTTTTGTCGAGAAATGTTTCTCAAAGAGTGTTCGTCTTGATGGAATTTTATTGCAAAATGAAACTTTGTCTGAAAGAGGATCGACTTCTCCAACCCCCCATCCCTTCCAGAACTCTCCAACTTGCCCCATCATACCCCGCTATGAAGTAACGTTATCAGCTGTGATCCTAAAAAAATACATTATTAATAGCATTCTATGCAAAAAGAAACCAGAAACATGGTATCTTAGCAATTTCCAACCCCAAACATATCAGTTCGATTATTTTCCCAATAATCATTTAATTTAAATACAATTTACCTTTTCACAAACGATGTCTTTGCTTCAATCCTGCACGCTTCTCAAGACTGCAATGCAAGTAGTTCTGATTTCGATCCCATTTCTATTCACATGACCGATATGCACCTGACCCGATCAATCTCTGTTCCAACCAGGGACTGCATGGAAACACGACAAATTTGAATCCAAGAAGATTTGCACGCATCAGAATGGCTTCTCTAATCCACCGTCGTCCCCCTTAATGCAATTGCAGCTGGAAATTTGAAATGCGCCACAGTGCAATCCCAAATATAATCAATCATACATATATTCATATAGAAATAGTTATTCGTGAGAAAGGCATGAATTCTTTTTATTTATTTTTACCCGAGCCAAACCTTGGACAAATCATGGCTCATGTTCGCAGCTCGGCATAGTGTTTGCCATGGCACACATCTCGTTATCTCATTATTACTTTCCTTGGTGACAATCTGAATTGCCTCTAACACACAGAATCCCAAATGATTCGTTTCTAATGTTTGTTGGAATCAAGATAACAATGTCTACTGGTTAATTCCCGATGTTGTCACACCTTCTGCAGAACAGGAATAATTTACATATATGTGTATATATATATATATATATATATATATATATATATATATATATATATATATATATATATATATATATATATATATATATATAAAGACTCACCCACATCTCACACCTGTGAATGGAGGAAATAGCCAATCAGCTCTCACCTAATCAAGTCAACTCAGGTGGCTAGGTTTACATATATAATTGACCCCTCCCACACTCCTCTAGCCAAAGAAGCTGCATAAAGCAACCAAAGAAGGCCTACACAAGGTAAGCACTATGCTGTTTCAAACCCTTCCCAGAGTTCAACAACTATAAAGATATTCACACATAGTACGCACATGAGAATCCCAATGCTACACACCCCCTCAGCTACTGGACCTGTTTCATCGCTTATTAGCGAACCATCAGCAATGGCACAGACAGTAATGTATACCAATGAAGCTCCCAAGAATGTACCATGTGGAAATGTCAAAAGCAGTCAATATATAAATAAAGAAAGACCCACCCATATCTCTCACCAGTGAATGGAGGGAATAGCCAATCAGCTCTGACCTAATCAACTGGAACTCTGGGAAGGGTTCGAAACTGCATAGCGCTTACCTTGTGTAGGTCTTCTTGAGTTGCTTTATGCAGCTTCTTCGGCTGGAGGAGTGTCGGACGAGTCTATATCTATATATATATTATATCTATATATATATATATATATATATATATATATATATATATATTATTACGGTTGTGGAAATTCGCAAACCACCATTCAGGTCCCGTAGGTGAGACATCTCTTAAGTACATGTGTAGTTAGCCCCAAACCCGTTGTTTAGAGGGAAATTAATGTGATTCATTCGGGCTGCGATGCTTTGAGATAGCCGTTTTTCTGTTCTATCTTTATTTTGAACCAACCACGCTCCAACCCTCAGACAACAACAACAACAACAACAACAACAACAACAACAACAACGCCAACAGCCACAACCTTTACCTTCACAACTCGCTCCCGCAAACATCGCATCACCGCCATTCCAAACGGCACCATGACCATCGGCCACTGCCAGAAACCCTCCACCACCTTCACCTCCCTCCTTCTACGGCCATTCCCGCACCACCTGTGAGCACCGAGCGTCGGGCTGTCCTGGGCTCGTACAAGATACGCGCTGAGCCGCGAGTGCAAATAGCGGCCTTTCCGAGGAGAATTCGGATCAGGAATGCTACACGCCCACTTCTGATCCATCCAATTAGGAAGCGCGGGGCGGCTTGGCCCCGCCTCCAGGCGCGTCTGTCTGGAATCGAGATATGCAAATTCTAGGATCAGGGGAGATTCACGCCCCTTTTCCTCCGTCCAATCGGCGAGCGTGGCTCCGCCCTCGAGGAGATCCTGATCCAGAAATTTGCATATTGTTTTCTCCTGCCGGCCTATAAAATGGCGTGCGCGAGGCGAATGAGAAGAGTTGTTGCGCAGAGAGTTAGTTTTTGGTTGGAGTTGTTGCGAGGCAGTCAAGTCGGGTTGGAGAGCGGAGTGGAGTCGGGGGGCGAAGGCGTCAAGGTGGTTTTCTGCATTCGGCTGAGGAGAATTGGGGGAAGAGTCCAAGGAGCTCGGGTCCGAGGCAGGGAAGACGGCGGTCGGCGACGAGGTCGCGATGGGATCGCTCGTCGCCGGACCCAAGCCAGCCAACCATTCTCCTTCCCCCAGGGCATCAACAATCCCCTCCCCTTTCCCCTGTGCTGAGATAGTGCAAAAAGGGGGCCCCGTTCCCACCCCACTCCAAGCGGTGCCAACGAAACCCGCAAAGGAGCACGAAGTCGGGGCACCGCCGCGCAGCCACATTTGCGGCTCGTCACGAGGATGCGGGTAGGACCCCCCCCCCCGGTCTCGCGGACCTGACCGCTCCTTCAGGTCCTGCGCACACATTGGCCTATGGGCCCGTCTGCCCCCTTGCCTATGAGGGTGGCTTCTTTCCTTTGCTTTTGAGTAAATGTGTGTCGGCGCCGTCTGTGAAGTAAAACCGTATAAGTGCTGCCGTGTGTACGCGTAGTTGGTAGTATCTCTGCGTCATTGTTTCTTTTGTTGCATTTGATATATGTGCATTCTGTTTGGCTGTATATGTGTGCTCTCCGTGTGCCGCGGAATAAATGTGCATTATGTTGAACTGTTTTCCCGTTTCGCTTTGTCTTTTCTTTAATTGAATCTCCATCTTGCGTCACGTAAAGGGTTCGTTCATAGTGGGCTTAAAACGCCCGATAATTAATTAATCGGAACCGTCGAGGCCGACGATAACACCGCTTGGTTATCCCGATAGCACGGAACGGACCGCTTAAGCGGTTCGTGTCCGGAGTCGGCCTGCAGCGAGGTACGATCGCCCGGTCTACCATCCGTGTGGGTACTTAGGTAGGTCGAGTTTGGCGAACAACCCTATCCCACGCGGGTGGCCGATTGGCACGATTGTGGTGAGGCCGAAAGGCCCACCCGTGACTAGCTCCCGGCGTTAGTCTGAGAGGGTCACGACAGAATTGTCCGTCCGCTGGGCGACGTTCCGCGATTCGAGTCACGTGGCCGATCGCACGCCAGCGGGCGCGAATTCGCAAATATATATATATATATATATATATATATATATATATATATATATATATATATATTTTTTTTTTTTCACCGGTTGCACCTTATGCTAAGAGACTCTTCAGATCCAGTGGTGTGGAGCACTCAGAGTGGGGTATATATAGGAAGAAAGTGGGATGTCTCTTCGGTCATACAGGAGGCACTAAAATTTTGAGAAGTAATGGGAGCTTTACAACAGGATAGGTGTGGGATAGGATGGCAGAAGAACAGGTGGTGGTCAGTTGTAAGTGAGCGAGGAAGATGAAGCATGGTTAGAGAGGAGATCAGGTGGAAAGAGGATAGGATGAGAATGATACAGGCCATGCGGCAGTCCCAGCAAGGAGTTTGGACGAGATGGGATGCAGACATGGAGCGAAAACTCAACTGGCAGCAGTTGTGGAAAATGGAACCAATGAGAATAGGTTTCTTACTGCGATCCGTACACAACCTACTGCCTACTCCTGTCAGTCTTCAGAAACAGGGAATGGCAGAATCCAATATTTGTGCCCTTTGTGGAAAGCAAGGAACCCTTGCGCATGTTCTACTTGGCTATGAGAAGGTTCTGCAGATATATACATGGAGACATAACTCGGTGTTACATGTGCTAGCCACCCCAGTGGAGGACCTATGGGTGAAAGCGAATGAGGCAGTAAACAAGCCTAAGGAGCCTATTAGATTTGTTCCAGCAGGCAGTGGAGCTCAGAAACCCATAATTTGGTACAAAAGGCCATCAGTGCTTGTGCCAAAAGCAGAGTGGAAACTTAAAGTTGATCTGGATGAAAAAAATTGATTTTTCCAATAGAGGTTCTCCTGACCAACTTGCACCCCGATATGGTTGTGTGGTCTGTTCCCCAGAAGACAGTAATAGTCGTGGAGCTCATAGTCCAATGGGAAGACAACTTGGAATGGGCACATTCAAGGAAGAGGACAAAGTATACAGACCTAAAGGCACAGTGTGAGGAACGAGGATGGACATATCTCCCATTTTTAGTAGAAGTCAGGTGGAGGGGGTTTGTGGCCAGATCTACATTCAAATTTCTCAAGTCAATGGGATCCACACCTTTGATTGTGAGGATATCAACAAAGGAAATGCAACAAGCAGCTGAGAGTGCATCTGCCTGGCTCTGGCAAAAGAGAGACCAGCCACAGACCATGTCGAAGTAAGCCGACACGTGCCAGTGGTGCAATAAGCACTGCTGGAGCTCAGTCCTCTTGGAAAACGCCCCAATTGGATGAAGACTGTGGGTTTCAGATGATGAGGCAGGTGTCGAACAGTGTAGCATCTGCTGTACTGTATGTCTTGCATTATATATTATTATAACCACTCATTGACTGATATTAATGTTCGGTACCTTTCGGGTGATGTGGAAAGCTGAAATTTTGCTTTCTGAAAGACATCGAAGCTGACACACCAGGAAAATTCTCAGAACTCTTGGAATGCGTTTGTAAATGAAAATTATAAATCAATGACAATTAAGAAATGAAAAAAATTAAGAAATGAAAAAAAATGCAGGTGAGCGACCTGAGACTGGGGAAGCATGGTAATTTTGCATGTTGACCAACATCGAAGATGATACACTGGGAAGAACCACAGAACTGTCGGAAAGCGTCCATAAATGAAAGTGGAATTAAATAATGAAAGTAAATAAATGAAAATAAGTAAATAAATAAAATAAATGCAAATGAGTGACAGAGACAATGGGGAAGCACAGTTCATTATTGCTAACAATGTTTAAGCATACCCCACTAGAATATACACTACATGGCCAAAAGTATGTGGACACCCCTTCTAATTGATGGATTGGGCTATTTCAGCCATACCCATCGTTGACAGGTGTATAAAATGAAGCAAACAGCCATGCAATCTCCATCGATAAACATTGGCAGTACAATGGGCCATACTGAAGAGCTCAGTGACTTTCAAAATGGCACCGTCATAGGATGCCACCATTACAACAAGTGAATTAATCAATTTTCTGCCCTGCTTGGGCTGCTCCTGTTAACTGTAAGTGCTGTTATTGTGAAGTGGAAATGTCTCGAAGCAACACCAGCTCAGCCACAAAGTGGTGGGCCACACAAACTCACAGAACAGGACTGTCGAGTGCTGACGCACACAGCATAGAAAAATTGTCTTGTCGTCGATTGCAACAATCACGACCGAGTTCCAAACTAGCTCCGGAAGCAACGTCAACACAAGCACTATTTGGCGAAAGCTTCATGAAATGGGTTTCCATGGCCGAGCAGCCACACACAAGCGTAAGATCATCATATACAATGCCATGTGTCAGATGGAGTGGTGTAAAGGCCCGGTCACACCTTGACGTTTTAGCCAGCGATGGCAACGTGTTAAAATGTATGTAAAACGCTGGCTTACGTTGAACTTTTGATGTTTTTTTTTTAAGATTCGGACGTATTCATAGCGACTTGGTCTTATGTGTAACGCATTGGTAACTACACAGAACGTTTCGTTGTGTTATAGATAACTTATACCAACGAATGCTGAACCTGTTGGCGGCCTACACAACCGATACCCAACGATAGTCTAACTCAGGCATAGCGCGTTGCACGCATCGCCGACGATGTCGTGACGTAGCCTATTAAAAGGCTGACGCACAACGATTCAAATCATAACTGCCGTAGAAATGGAAGGGTCAAAATCGCGGTCACACCTTGGCGATCTTGCCAGCGTATACCGACGTAACAAAAAGTGTGTCTAAAACGTTGGGGCACGTCGAATACGGTATGGGTAAGTTTGGTATACGTGAGTAGAACGCTAAATACGCTATCATAAGTCGTAGTAAGTAGAGTACGTCAAGAAATTTTGAACATGTTCAAAATTTTACGACGTACTCGGCGTATGACACACGTTCCGCATGCGATGGGGATAAGTTTTACACACGATATGTGGACGCTTACACACGTCCACAAAGGCTACTTATAAGCTACTCATAAGTTGAAACACGTCGCGGTAATGTCTTTTTTACGCGAAACTTATTTCTAACTTATGTTTGACGTGCTTTGAACCAATTCTTTACGTAGTCCCAACACACATCGACGTATGTAGACGTATTCCAATGACGTCTTCCGGTCGACAAAAAAAAAAAAAAATGAATGTGTTTCTCGCTTACAACTGCCATATAAAGACGTGTTCCCAGCGGTTTTGGGAATTGGTATATAAAAATGGTGTTCATAAAAGGGGAACCCAACAGTGTTTTCGAGTTCCTTTTTGAGTTGATGTCCATGTCAGCAGTAACAGTATCAGTATCAGTATCAGTATTAGTATTAGTATTAGTAGTAGTTTGTTCATGTTGGCAGTAGTAGGTGGGTGTGAGGGGGAGGGTGTGGGTTATGAGGGATCGTCCTTGCGTCCGCGTGTCCACGGGTCGGTTCATAGGCTGCCACTCAACGATTTAAATGGCTGCATCTCCACTATTGAAAGTAGACGCTTGCGCTCAACAATTGGATTTTTTTTACACTCAACGACTTTGAAATGGTACCACTCAGCTAGTTTCATTGTTTACAATGAACGATTTTAATTTTTTTTTTTTTATTTTTTTTTTTTTTTTTTTTGTATACCTTGGTCGAGGCTCGTATGAGAGCTAACACACAACTCACAGCAAGGAGGCATGAGACAAGAGGGGTGGGAGTGGAAGGGACAAAACATTGGGGAACAGACACAGGTGAACTGTGGAGGGGTGAGGGATGCGGGTGGGACGGGGAACATGGCGAAGAGAAGATGGACATTACAGGGACTTTCAGGAAGGAAAGCAGGAGAATTTAAGGAAGTGGGCTTGGGTGGATTATCGGGGGTAGAAAAGATCGAGGATTTGGATGGGGGAAGATAAGAGGTGGTGGTGAACAGCTGTTTTGAAAGCCTGGAGGGAAGAATGGGAAAGAATAGAGTGAGGAAGTTTATTCCAAAGGCGGGAAAAAAGAGGAATGAAAGAGTGAAGATGAGCAGTGATTCGTGATTTTGGTAGTTTTACCAGAAGGGGTTGTTGGCGGACCTTGAGCGCCCTGTGGAAATGTGGTTGGGACAAATCGCAGAGAGAGCAGGGGGGGCAAGGCTGGAGAGGAGTCGGTAGAAGACAGAAAGACCACCGACCAACCTGCGGTGATTGAGTGAGAGGCCCAAAGACTCAGCTTCATTGCGGGAGATGCCAATGATCTTAAAAGCCCTGGTTTCGACAGCGTGAAGTCGAGAAAGGTGGGAGGCAGGAGCACCAGCCCAGAGGGGGAGAGCAGTACTCCATCAGGCTACGGACAAAAGCTTTGTAAGTAGTCAGGAGCTCAAGAGGGCCGAGGAAGGACTTTGCACGATGGAGGATTCCCAGTCGGCGACTGGCTTTGGAGGCAAGGTTGGAAATGTGACTTTCCCAGGAAAGGTCATGGCAGATAGTGAGACCCAGAAGCTTGAAAGAAAAGACTTCTTCCAGAGGATTGTTGAGAAAGTGGATGGGGGGGTTTTGTAAACGGTCCTTTCGAAGAGACATCGTGAGAGTGTGAGATTTGTGTGGATTGAAAGACATGTTCCACGTGTTGGACCAGTTTGTGATTTTATCCAGATCTGCAGTGAGCGAAGAAGCTGCTGCTTGCCGGTCTGAGGGATGACAGATGGTACGGCAGAGGGTGGAGTCGTCGGCAAAGAGAAATAGAGGATTTTCCAGAGAGTCCGAGAGATCATTGATGAAAACCAGAAAAAGAACAGGGCCCAGAACGCTACCTTGAGGAACTCCAGCCTGCACAGGAAGAGGGGATGAAAGAACTCCATTTAGGGCCACACGTTGACTGCGACAGGAGAGGAAGTCTGCGAGCCATGAGTGGAGATGGCCTTGAATACCATGGGAAGAGAGTTTGGTGAGTAGGGCAGGGTGCCAGACTGTGTCAAAAGCACGTGATATGTCCAGGGATACGGCTCGGATTTCCTGTCTGGCATTGAGGACCTCCATCCATTGATGGGAGAGCAGTAGCAGCATATCCAGGGTAGAGTGACCTGGTCTGAAACCAAATTGATGATTGGAAATCAAGCCATTGGAGAAGAGGAAGGATTTCATGTCTGAAGCAATGATGGATTCCATAACCTTGCTGATGATTGGGAGAAGGCTGATTGGTCTGTAGTTACAGGGATCTGTTTTTGCACCTTTTATGCAGGGCAGTGATGTTAGCAGATTTCCAAGCAGATGGCAGATGACCTTGGGAAAATGAGAGGGTGAATAGAACAGAGAGAGGGTGAGCAAGAGCAGAAGAGCAGGCTTTGAGGACACGTGGGCTGATGCCGTCTGGACCGGTTGCAGAATCTGACTCGAGGTTTGAAAGCAAGCTCTCCACCTTGTCAGGAGAAAAGGATACAGAGTCCAGGGACAGTTGGGTGCGACTGGGTAAAGTGGGTAGAGATAGTGATGGGTTTGGGACACAAGATTTAGCTGCAAACACCGAGTTTAGACATTCAGCTTTATCACGTGTGGAATCAGCAGTGCGGCCATTTGAGGTAAGGGAGGGGATGGAGGGGGAACATACACCAGAAACAGATTTGATTAAACGCCACCAGGATTTTGAGGAGGGAGAGAGGTTTGAGAGTTCAGACTTGAGATGACAAAGATGTTGTTTTCTGGCTCTCCTGAGGGTAGATACACACTTGTTCCGAGCTTTGTGGAAAGAACTGAGATTGCCCTCAGTTGGGTTTGCTTTCCATGAGGCAAAGGCAAGTTGTTTCAGGACAACTGCCTCACCACAAGCTTCAGTAAACCAAGGGCGGGAGGAAGGGTAAGACAACTGAACACGAGAGGGGATAAATCTGTGCATGAGGGAGAGCAAGTTTCTTTGAAAGAATTCCCAGGATGAGTTGATGATTTGCTGTCACTCGCCTTTGTTTGTTTTGTTTTGTTTTTTTGTTTTTTGTTTTTTTTTGACGCTGGGGTTTGGAAATTTGAAGCGTTTCTTCTGAACGTGTTAAAACGCTCAAACTCGACTATTTTAAATAGACGCTGCCGATGGACAATTGGAATCATAGCCAAGCTAGACATCGAAGTGTGAACATCCTCGTCATGCCGAAGAAAAGTTTGAAGAATGCTGCAAATAAGTGTCCTGGCCGTGGCCGTGGACGCTGACGCAAGGACGATCCATTATACCGACGTCTTTCAGCCTATGAGTAACTTAAAAGTAACGTCTGTCGATGTGTGTCAATGATCGCGTAACGTGCCAACAACACGTTAATCATAGGTTAGAAATAAGTTTCGGGTACGCTAAACATTACCTCGGCGTGTCTCAACTTACGATTAACTTACAAGTAGCATGTGTTGACGTCTGTCAACGATCGCAGACCGTGCCTACAACTTGTGGCCAGCGTAGCGGAACGTCTGAGTCATACGCCGGCATACGTCGTGAAATTTCAAGCATGAAAAAATTTGAGGACAACCGAAAAGTACAACGTTTAAAGCCAACGTACAACGACTTATGGCAACGTACTACGACGTATGCCAGCGTGCTCTTAATGTTATCAAAACTTACCCATAACGTATTCAACGTTTGCCAGCGTTTTAGAAAAAAAATTCAAAAATCGGCATACGTTGGCTAAAACGTCAAGGTGTGACCGGGCCTTAAAGCTCATGACCATTGGACTCTGGGGCAGTGGAAACACGTTCTCTGGAGTGATCCAAGCTTCACCATCTGGCAGTCCGACAGGTGAATCTGTGTTTGGCGGATGCCAGGAGAACGCTACCTGCCTGAATGTATTGTGCCAACTGCAAAGTTTGCTGGAGGAGGAATAATGGTCTGGGGCTGTTTTTCATGATTCGGGCAAGGCCCCTCAGTTACATTGAAGGGAAATCTTAACACTCCTGCATACAATGACATTCTAGATGATTCTGTGCTTCCAACATTGTGGCAACAGTTTGGGGAAGGCCCTTTCCTGTTTTACCATGACAATGCCCCCGTTTCACAAAGCGAGGTCCATACAGAAATAATTTGTCGAGATCGGTGTGGAAGAACTTGACTGGCCTGCACAGAGCCCTGACCTAAACCCCAAACACCTTTGGGATCAATTGAAACGCTGATTGCGAGCCAGACATATTTGCCCAACACCAGTGCCCGACCTCACCAATGCTCTTGTGGCTGAATGGAAGCAAATGTCCGCAGCAATGCAATGTTCCAATATCTAGTGGAAAGCCTCCCAGAAGAGTGGAGGCTGTAATAGCAGCAAAGGGGGCGGGGGGGGGGGACCAACTCCATATTCATGCCCATGATTTTGGGATGACATTTTGGACGAGCAGGTGTCCACTTACTTTTGGCCGCGTAGTGTATGTGCATATGCATACGTGTATATGTGCATATACAGTATATATATATATATATATATATATATATATATATATATATATATATATATATATATATATATATATATATATATATATATATGGTTTTGGATAACTTACCCCAGGGGGAGAGTATATATAGACACGTCAGTGACTTGAGGATCAGTTATTTCATTAGTCTTTGTATGGATAGGCCTTGGTCCCTTGTCGAAGGGCTTTTTGAGGGGCATGCGTTGGCTCGGCTGTTTGTCCCGTGTAATGTGTTCCCCCCTCTCCTTCTGTCCTTTCAATCTTTATTCCTTCTCACCATCGTTCTGTTTCAATCCCTCCATTACTTTCGATCATCCCTCCAATTATACTCCATCGGCCCATTTCAACGGTCCATCAATAATCTCCCCTCCATCAAACATCCTTTCAACAATCCCTCCTTCACCCCATCGGTCTTACCTTCAATCCTGCGGCCGTTCGGTCATCCCTCGGTCGTGCGGGCCCCTTTCCGTGTTCCCTCCATCCGCGCATTGCTTGATAACCCACCGGATGCTCTCGTATGCTCGTGTCACGTTTCACATGCGTGTTCATGGCGCTTGTGCTCGGCAAGGCCTGCGAGGCGCGGTGCTTTTGCGGACGTGGTGCAGTGAAAAACAGTGTGACTGGCCGTGTTCCGCGTGAAGGAGGAGGCTGGGGGCTCTCGTTTCGGCTTTTGGCTCGTGAGGGGCGGGGTGGGGGCTTCGATGACCAATGAAGGGAAATGAGAGGGGGGAAAGACTTGTGGGGAGGGGGGAGGGGGAGAAAGCTGACGTGAAGAAGAAGCAGAAAGGAAGAACGAGCGGGACAAGATCGCATGAGCAGAAGACTGAGAAAGCTCGTGAGGGAAGGAACAAAAATGTGTGAGGGAAAAGAAAGAAAAGTTTCACGAGTCGTTGTTGTTGAGCTTCTGTGGAAAAAAAGAACGTACTCTTTCCACGGCCGTCATCCTGCCCTCTCGATCCTGTCAGCCACGAAGGACGAGGAGGAGGAACGGCGGCGCCGCATCGACGGGGGCCTGAGGAGGAAGAATCTGAGGCAGAGGAGGGTGAGTCGCACATCGAGCTCACATATCTGGGACGCCAGAGAGGACTCGCCTACTGGGTCCAGGCACCCAGTCTTTTTACTTTCTTGCTTTTAAATGATTGCTTGCTTGTGTGTTTATTGGGTTCGCTTGATATCCCTTATTGTCGGTGTGTGTGTGTGTGTGTGTGTGTGTGTGTGTGTGTGTGTGTGTGTGTGTGTGTGTGTGTGTGTGTGTGTGTGTGTGTGTGTGTATGTGTGCAACGCGAGGCTCCACAGCACAAACCAGCAAACCGATTTCGAAGAAACTTGGCGCTCAGGTGCCATATGGTCTGGGAATGTGCGCGTTTGAGTTCCGTTGCTAAGCAACCACCCGTTGCTATGCAGCGGCCGAAAAACCGCGTTCACTATTTTCAATACCTGTCCTACAGTTTTGAATGTGGAGAAACGAGACTTCGGAATTGAACACTTCGAGATATTTAGAAAATTTTACTCGAGCCGATTTTTGATTTAGCTTTTATTTTTCAAATGGTAGTCCTTCAAAAATCGGGTGTCTATTTACCGTCATTTTTTATGAGGGGCTTAGGAAAGTGGGCGGAGCTTAGGGAAAGTGGACATGGTTGATGAAAAGTGGGAGTGGCTTCCGGAAAGTGGGCGTGGCTTATAAAAAGTGGGTGTGGCTTATGAAAAATAACGTGTGGCTCAAGAGGTGGTCAAACAAGAACATTGAGAGACGTTTATCGGGTTTTCCGTGTGTGTGTGTGTGTGTGTGTGTGTGTGTGTGTGTGTGTGTGTGTGTGTGTGTGTGTGTGTGTGTGTGTGTGTGTGTGTGCAACGCGAGGCTCCACAGCACAAACCGATTTCGAAGAAACTTGGCGCTCAGGTGCCATATGGCCTGGGAATGTGCGCGTTTGAGTTCCGTTGCTAAGCAACCACCCGTTGCTATGCAGCGGCCGAAAAACCGCGTTCACTATTTTCAATGCTTGTCATTCAGTTTTGAATGTGGAGAAACGAGACTTCGGAATTAAACACTTCGAGATATTTAGAAAATTTTACTCGAGCCGATTTTTGATTTAGGTTTTATTTTTCAAATGGTAGTCCTTCAAAAATCGGGTGTCTATTTACCGTCATTTTTTATGAGTGCCAGCTGTCAAAATACGCAATAGGAAAAATCTTGCCAGGCAGAGGAGCAATTGTATGTGAACCAATACGTCTTGGCAATGAATCTTCGTCGGTGGATCGGTCAGAATGAAAAGCATCGTATCCAGCGCTTCGATCCTAGCAAATCCCTTGTCGCCTACCGGCTTGTCTATCTATATATAATTCCAGGTGTGTGTGTGTGTGTGTGTGTGTGTGTGTGTGTGTGTGTGTGTGTGTGTGTGTGTGTGTGTGTGTGTGTGTGTGTGTGTGTGTGTGTGTGTGTGTGTGTGTGTGTGTGTGTGTGTGTGTGTGTGTATGTGTGTCTGTGACCGCTGTTTCTCAACAACCACTGGTCCGATCTATTTGAAACTTGCCAGGTATATTGCTGGGACCTGAGGATGTGCCTTTTCAAGGTTTGATATTAATCGGACAAGTGCTTCCCAAGTTATGGCCATTTATTTACCAACCAATGAAAGGACACGTTGCTGCGTAGGCGTTGCCGATGGGGAAGAGATTCTCAGCCTCGTTCCCCATTACGGGTTGCAACGTACGGACTTCCGGATAGTGATGACTTTATGTATTCTAATAATTTCTCGATTTCTTATGCGCATTATGCGATAAACACAATGCCCCAATCCAGTCGTCGGTTTCGAGAGCGAAGGAACGGCCTGTGTGGTTGTTTGAAATGCTTATTTTTGTTGTTTTTTGGGGGGGGGGTTTTGTTTTTTGTTTTTTGCATGTTCAGCCACGCACGTACGGGCATGTACGAGTAATATATAATTGTTTGTTCCCATTTCCAATCTGTCTCAGTTGTATTTTCCTTTATTGGTCCAATGCAGTGTACAAGTAAGGTGAGATGGGATGTTCTACCCCAATAATTTACTTTGTCGGCCAGCACACATTCATTGTAACGCTCGGCAGTAATCCGAGTGTGCGCTCAGGGCACTGACCCCGATTAGCCGGCCGTCCACAGGTAAGGTATCACATGAGGTAGTGTAACCCTGCCCGGATTTCCCGTGCCAATCGGCATTCGTGGTTGCTTAGCAACCTGCCGGTGTGCGGAGTTATCTGTGCCCGGCAGCCTCAGGACCGGGCGTTCGGGAGGGACCCAAATTCTTCCCCTTGTGGCGAACCTCGAACCCCGGATCCGCAGCAATATGTTACATATACACACGTGTTACATATATCACAAGTACATGAAATGCAATTTATTTTTGTTTGGAAAGCGCTTCGAGTCAATCAAACCTTCTCACATTAATAGTCTGTTGTCTGAAGGTTGTTTTGTTTGCCAGGTTACCAGTGCCTGACGGTTCTTACAAGCAAACTCAGCAAAGGTGAATATTAATAGCAACTAGTGAAGGAAAAAAAAATGTGTAGCACGTGCAGATGCAGTGAGCATGGAGAAAGGGAAACAAGCAGAAGCATAATGTTGGTCAATCAACCTTGTGAAGCTTAAAAGGAGAGCTTGATAGACTGCTTTTGGATGTATGGCCTTGAGAACATTGCTGAGCAGGTATTTCTTAAAATGAACTCAATATACCTATTTGTCCTTCAAAGCTTCAATGCAAGAGAGGAGAAATACATTAAGCCATTGTGAAGATATGAAAAATTGTAATCTTTGAAACATGCCTGAACACAAGGCCAAAGTGAGACATTTAAAAAGTGTGAATGCCAAGTCACGTGGGGTGTTTTAGAGAAAACGTTTCTGACAAGTGAAGATAAAAGTCTCGTGTAATTTCATCTTTATTCGAGAAAGGAATTGCAGCAGTAATGACAATTTGTGGCTGCAACCAATGAAAGCACACATTCGAATTTGGCCAAATTACCATGCTGACAACGCCATCACATTGTAGGCTGATGAACTGTGGTCACATGAAAGGAAAAGCTGAAATGGACTGTCATCATGTACTTTACATGTATTTACCGAATGGACTTTACAATGAATCAGTGAAGACTGTGTGCAAAGGACCGCTTGGCCGAAAGTTGAAACCGCCGTGTATGTGCAAATTCATCAAGCATCACCCACAAGGTTCTGGATATTTAAATACCCACAAGGATATTTAAACCTTTTTTTCTCTCTCTTTTGCATTCATGGTCGAGGCTCATGGAATCAGCATCTGTGTTCTTACCACGTGACAAATTACCTTTCTTTCCTGATGTACAAATGTACTGTCCATATTACTTCTTCCTGGCTGGCAGGATAGCCGAGAGATACCGCACTCATCTTTGAGCTGTCGAGCCGGGGTTTAACTCTCGACCGAACTATAAACTACCACCCTGGTCTTTTGCATCAGGGCGAGAATCAATGTGTACACCGTCGATTGGAAGGATCATGAAGTTTGAGGACCCATCTGCCAGCACTGGTCAATGATGGACCTTAAGGATGCTGCGGTGTCTTTCGTGAAGTCGGTGATTTAATTCGTGGCATCCTGAAAAAATTAAGAATTCCTGGCCAAATCACTTTCAGTCGAATGTCAGGCCACGCCAGCCGGTAAGTGAAAGGCTTGTGCCAAAAATGTTCCTCTAATCAAAATGATGGTGGGAAAAATTGGAGCCATTAAGGAAGTAGTAGTAGTAGTAGTAGCAGCAGTAGCAGCAGTAGTAGTAGTAGTAGTAGTAGTAGTAGTAGTAGTAGTAGGATTAGTAGTATCATATTTCCCATTTTTAGGTCATCTCTTCGAGCATGACCTAATAATATGGGTGTCGATGTCCTTCGATCCGTCCGTCCATCCGTTCACAATGAAGTTGAAGCGGGAGATCTGGTCATTAGTGATCCTGATAGAGGTCAATGAGACGTACACGATGGTATGACTTTCAACGTCACCGAAGGTCAAGGTCAAGGTCAAGGTCACGAGGCCTTTGAAGTTGCGAAAATGATGATTTTCAAATTCTATCTCCTCCGCCATTTCTCAAGCGATCTTGAATTTGATGGTAGCATATGAATGTATGGGACAATATCTAAATTTGGTTGGGACGGATTCTCGAATTTCGCTTTCGTTTTCGCGTCACGTGACTTCAAAGTTTGCAAAAACTGCCCTACCTTCAGGAGGCTATATATTCTCTACTGGGCATGGTAAAAGTTAGTGAATGGTGTCATTGCATAGCAGCTGACCTTGTCTTTCACGTCCATTCGAAAGAATACCGATATCTTCGAATACGTACACGTCACGTGACTTTGAATTTTGTGAAAACTGCTTCATGTCGTTGCAAAACGACGATTTTCAAAATCTATCTCCTCCTACATTTCTTAAGTTATCTTGAATTTGATTGTGGCATATGAATCTATGGGACAATATCTAGATTTGGTCGGGCCGGATTTTCGATATTCGCTTTCGTTTTCGCGTCATGTGACTTCAAAGTTGGCCAAAAATCCCTCCTGACCCGAGAACACTACACCCTAGTAACAGGAACTCATGCTTGTAAACGTCGTTCTCGTGCTTGGTATTCGTTAACTCTCGGTTTGTGACTCCTATTATTTCTCGCAGAGATGACCGTCACTCCCGCACGGGTGTATTTTTATATTTATTACTTGAAGATTTTTCAATTATATTGGTTGGTCTTATGCGTTATTCTGTCTGTCTGTTTGTTTGTTACTTGGAATTTTTTTTTTTAAATAAGTATCACTTCACTTTGTTGATCACTTCCGTTTGTCTGTCCGCTCACCTTTAATTCCCTCGAGGTCACAATTTTAAACCAATCTTCACGAAACTTCACCAAACGGTGGAGTTGGTGGTCCGATAGAATCCTATTTATTTTGGGGTCAAAACATCATCATCGTCCATATTTCAAAAAATGGCAATTTTCATCTGATTGACTTGAAATTTGAAGAGCATTTGCATATCAGGTCACTGAATTCAAGCAAATATTATTTTTGAGGTCAACATATGCCAAGAGGTCAACATAGACCAAATTTTTAAAATCTTAAATTTCCATCTGATTAACTTGAAAGTTGAAGAGCATTTGCATATCAGGTCAATGAAATGAACCACTAATTATTGTTAAGGTCAAAAGGTCAACGTAGGTCTGGTTTCTAAAATTGATATGGCCAAAACCTACAGACATATATATATATATATATATATATATATATATATATATATATATATATATATATATATATATATATATATATATATATATATATATATATCATGATAACTCAAAAAGTTGAGTTGTGGACGAGTAATGACAAAAACTAGGTGAATGAGTTGGTTCGGTGACAAGAACAATCGGATTCGATCTTGTTTCAGATCCAGCTCATCAGTGGAATACAAAACATAAAGTGTTCAGCCGGGCAGAAGTATGTGCACTACTAAGTGAGGTTCTCCTTTGTTCTGTTTTGCCAAGTCTCGCTCTATGAGTGATTTTTTTTCATTTGTATGTCAATCATCTACAGAGCCTGGTGTTGGCTTAGTGGTTAAGGTGGTGGCTTGGAGTCCTGAGTTCAAGCCCTTGTTGGCCCCTGAATTAATACACCAGGGAGTTAACTCAGCCTGTCATCCTTCCGAGGCTAGCAAAATGAGTACCCGTGTGTACTGCTAGAGGGGCACTGCATCAGCAACAGTCACACTTCCAAGAAATGATAGCTACCCTGGCAGCTAAGCTGCTATACACAAAAAGAAGAAGAATCACCTACAGGTCACAATTTTGGGGGGGATTTTTGCCCCAATATTAGCAGTCATTGGCACTTCAGAAGTTTTTCATGGACTTTTGGCTCTGTTGTGGTTGTTTGACAAAACACACATGTCAAACACGACACTGCTCAAACTAGTATGCTTAATAGATTTTGAAGCATGACCAGAAGAAGCATTGGGTTGTCCTCTTTGTCAGTAAATTTGTGTCTTGTAAAGAAATAGCAAGTTTGCTTCTTCTTTCATCTATATCCAGGTGACATATCAG
>NC_140968.1:19504811-19565883 GCF_056783735.1 Eptatretus burgeri
TCACATTCTCTCAAGCAGGGCTTAGACCCATGTCGCAATAAAAGATCTTTATCTGAGGTCATCATTTACTTTTGTCGGTGTGTATATATGCATCAGGAAGAAGATAATTAGTTTCTGGTCATTTATTAGCTCCCTACCGGTTTCACCGGAGGGGACTATAGGTTTTCTGACTGTCCATCCATCCCACCTGTGGTTTTTCAGACTTCTTCCCCATATTCTTTAACATATTCAACTGAAACTTAGTACATGGCTTTATTTATGTTGCAGAACAAGTTCGAGTTTCAGGGTGTTTCATCAATTTTTCACAGAGTTATGCCGTTTTTCGACTTCGAAAATAACACATCGGGAGGGAACATGTATTGCAAAGTAATTCTTGCTCCTGCTGTTATATACTGCATATATATATATATATATATATATATATATATATATATATATATATATATATATATATATATATATATATATATTCCAAATATCTTGTGGGATTGTGAGTTGGACAGGAGAGCGTGATGGGTCATGAACTGCTCATGGTCACATATGTTTTCCGCATATCTTACAGGATTTTGAGTTGGACAGGCAACCGTGACGTGTGGAGAGGAAGTTTGATGGCTTGCAGTGGGGAAGGGATTGTCGCCTTTGGGTTGGTTGGGAGAGGGGGGCTTGAAGACTTGGGGTTTGGATGAAGAAGTTAAGGACTTTGTGTTTGTGAGCATAGAGTGAGTTGAAAACTTGGTCACATTTTACATTGCATGGAATTTTCACGGGTCCCTGGTCGTACTCCATGTCATAAGATAAAGGAAAGCCTGGTGTTGGCTCAGTGGTTAGGGTGGTGGCTTGGGATCCCAGGGTCCTGATTTCAAGCCCTGTTGGCCACTGAATTAATACACCAGGGGGTTGACTCAGCCTGTCATCCTTCTGAGGTCAGTGAAATGAGTACCAGTTCCAGTGTGTGTACTGGTAGAGGGGCAATGCATCAGCGACACAGTCGCGCTTCAAGAAATGATAGCTACCCCGGCAGCTAAGTTGCTATACGACCACCACCACCAGATAATGGAAGATGACTTGTAATACCAGCTATCAGTAAAAGTGACGCTATTTCTGCCACATGTCAATTTTGAAGTTTCGGTGACATTCACTTGCTCCATTATAAGGCCCGGTCACACCTTGACGTTTTAGCCAGCGATGGCAACGTATTAAAATGTATGTAAAACGCTGGCTTACGTTGAACTTTTGACGTTTTTTTTTAAAGATTCGGACGTATTCATAGCGACTTGGTCTTATGTATAACGCATTGGTAACGGACACAGAACGTTACGTTGTGTTATAGATAACTTATACCAACGAATGCTGAACCTGTTGTCGGCCTACACAACGGATGCCCAACGATAGTCTAACTTAGGCATAGCGCGTTGCACGCATCGCCGACGATGTCGTGACGTAGCCTATTAAAAGGCTGACGCACAACGATTCGAATCATAACTGCCGTAGAAATGGAAGTGTCAACATCGCGGTCACACCTTGGCGATCTTGCCAGCGTATGCCGACCTAAGAAAAATGTGTCTAAAACGTTGGGGCACGTCAAATACGGTATGAGTAAGTTTGGTATACGTGAGTACAACGCTAAAGTACGCTATCATACGTCGTAGTAAGTAGAGTACGTCAAGAAATTTTAAACATGTTCAAAATTTTATGACGTACTCGGCGTATGACACGTTCCGCATGCGATGGGGATAAGTTTTACACACGATATGTGGACGCTTACACACGTCCACAAAGGCTACTTATAAGCTACTCATAAGTCAAAACACGTCGCGGTAATGTCTTTTTTACGCGAAACTTATTTCTAACTTATGTCTGACGTGCTTTGAACCAATTCTTTACGTAGTCCCAACACACATCGACGTATGTAGACGTATTCCAATGACGTCTTCCGGTCGACAAAAAAAAATAAATGAACGTGTTTCTAGCTTACAACTGCCATATAAAGACGTGTTCCCAGCGGTTTTGGGAATTGGTATATAAAAATGCTGCTCATAAAAGGGGAACCCAACAGTGTTTTCGAGTCCTTTTTGAGTCGATGTCCATGTCAGCAGTATCAGTATCAGTATTAGTATTAGTATTAGTAGTAGTTTGTTCATGTTGGCAGTAGTAGGTGAGGGGGAGGGTGTGGGTTATGATGGATCGTCCTTGCGTTTAACAATTTAACGATTTAAATGATAAACTCAACGATTTAAATTGCTGCATCTCCACTATTGAAAGTAGACGCTTGCGCTCAACAATTGGATTTTTTTTACACTCAACGACTTTTAAACAGTACCACTTAGCTAAGCTAGTTTCATTGTTTACAATGAACGATTTAAATTGCTGTCACTCGCCTTTGTTTTTTGACGCTGGGGTTTTGAAATTTGAAGCGTTTCTTCTGAACGTGTTAAAACGCTCAAACTCGACTATTTTAAATAGATGCTGCCGATGGACAATTGGAATCATAGCCAAGCTAGACATCGAAGTGTGAACATCCTCGTCATGCCGAAGAAAAGTTTGAAGAATGCTGCAAATAAGTGTCCTGGCCGTGGCCGTGGACGCTGACGCAAGGACGATCCATTATACCGACGTCTTTCAGCCTATGAGTAACTTAAAAGTAACGTCTGTCGATGTGTGGCAACAATCGCGTAACGTGCCAACAACACGTTAATCGTAGGTTAGAAATAAGTTTCAGGTACGCTAAACATTACCTCGGCGTGTCTCAACTTATGATTAACTTACAAGTAGCATGTGTTGACGTCTGTCAACGATCGCAGACCGTGCATACAACTTGTGGCCAGCGTAGCGGAACGTGTGAGTCATACGCCGGCATACGTCGTGAAATTTCAAGCATGAAAAAATTTGAGGACAACCAAAAAGTACAACGTTTAAAGCCAACGTACAACGACGTATGGCAGTGTTTTTCAGCGTGCTCTCAATGTTATCAAAACTTACCCATAACGTATTCAACGTGTGCCAGCGTTTTAGAAAAAAAATTCAAAAATCGGCATACGTTGGCTAAAACGTCAAGGTGTGACCGGGCCTATAGTAAGATTCCACAAGGAAAGTCTTCATTTTATCGCCGGTCCTTTTAATAGCTACTTTCACTTACGTAACCTATATTTCAGTACCTTTTTCTCTTTTTATTGCAGAAGCCGAGAAGCGTACAGTATGAGCAGCGGGTAGAGATCAGCACAAGGTTTCTCTTGTCTTCTGGAGCAGCACTGAAAAGCAGAAGAACACAAAATATCAGGCTGAAAAAGATGCACAAGTGCTTTCAAAAAACATGGCGTATGACAGAGTTAGATATTTTGCAACATTGTGCTCCCAAACCTAGCACAGAAAGCAGCATGGAGCTCAAAGGCTGAGAAGGTGCATCAGCAGTGGTGGTGGATGGAGCAGATAGTTCAACTGCTACTTAGGAAATAGAAAGTGCTGATAACTCACATATCGATGAAATAAATCCTGAGGTTTATGGTAGCCTACGAGCTGAGCTGGATGAAGAAGTATAACCAGTGGATGGGCAGGCGGACATTATGGAACCACATCCAGAACCAGATGGGACCGTTAATGACATTGGTTGTGGCTTGAGCATCGATGGCAAGAGCTTGTCGACTACTCAGCAAAATAGGTGTAGATCTGCAGCACTGTGATGCCAAGTTGTTGAAACTGAAATCTTCACAACAGATTGTTGGAGATATCTGTTCTCCCAGGTGCAAACCCAGTCAGTACATTTGAATGACAGAATCGAAATGGGGAAGATGTCAAGCGTTCATGTTTGTGTTTTTCGCCAGCTGATGGAAGAGTCTGCTGCTGTGTTTGCAAACTCATGGCTGCAGCACGTACACAGTTTATCCATGGCGGAGTCTACGACTTGAAGCTTACAAGTAGTCAGCTGATTGAACAAGAAAGACCTCAAGATCACCTCAATGGTGTGGTGGCATTGGCATGCCGTGCCAAGGAAGTAGGGTGTATCGACTTGCATTTGTGTTCTAAATGATTTTTTAAAAAAGTCGTGCAGTGCTGTGAAGTCCGAATTGAAGCAGGTATGGACTATGGAGGAGTGAGAACTATTGTTATAAGATCATGGGATGACCGGTCAATCACTGCCCAGGGGCCTTCACAGTCCTAAATCTGGCGCTGATCAGTTGGAGGAGTGCTCAGCAAAATATAGGTCACATTCAATATGCTGTTCATGACAAACAAATGTCCAAATAATTTGAATAGTTGAGAAAAAAAGGTACATTTATACACTTAAAACTCTCACAATATTGTAAGTGTGCCTCATTTCTTGATCCATCTTCCATCCATCCCAAAGAACATCCTTGATTCCCGATAGTAACATCCACCTTCAACCGGGTAAATGTGCAAATTTCAGATGAGACAAGATGTAAAGCTGCTTGCTTACCTTATCTTGTTGGCACCTTTGATATAGCGTTGCTTTAAAGCTCTACTTTTTGATTTCTCTGTTACAATTACATCACACCTTTATCTCCCCACATTAAGCCTTTACAAAGTGTAGACCTTCATCTTTTAACTCCTGACGATAATGCAATCAACGACACCTTGGTATCTGTGTCTTTTCAGGTCAATCGCTGTGACAAGGTACTAATGAAGATGCAACTCAAACTGTTGACCTTTTGATTACATAGAAGATGCCATTACTGAGCAGAACCATGCTGCACACACTCAAAGCATGACAATAATATATGCAACTGGAAGGGCACTCGGGAGAGCGCATACCTCCGCCATACAATGCCTGATCCACAAGAACATACCGGGCCCAAACCATTTTTGAAATATCATGTTATATATCCTTTTTGGCCCTATCTCTCAATGGTGAAGAATCACTTATAAAATTATCAGATCCGGATTCGGATCTTCATTAAAATTGAATAAATTCTTCCCTGTCAAACACCAAACCTGTCCACCAAGTTTCATCTAGATCCGTCCACAACTTTTTGAGATATCCTGGACACAAACAAACAGACAGAAATGTGTCAAAACATAACCTCCTTCACCTTCGGTTGTGGAGGTAATAACAAGGAGAAAAAGACATAAAATGTCATCACCCCCGTGGTTTTCGTAATTTTGCTGTTCGGATTTCAAAAGGCTAACCCATATTTACAAGATTTATGTGTTTGCGCAACTGACTTGATCGGTCATGTGACATACAGGAATATTTGTGACATTTGTGACATGTGACATTTGCCAAATTTGAACAAAATCGGAGCATGCATGTCCGAGAAATGGTTGGGGACACCTTTAAGTAACAAAATGGCAACCAGTCGTCTATCTTGGATCTGATCTCAAAAATAAATGATTTTTTTTTTATGTAAGACATCATTTGTTATCTGTGTTTTAAGTTTGAACAAGATCGGTAAATGCATGTCCAAGAAATGGTTGAGGACGTGTTCAACATCGGGGGTTTTTTTACAACTAAAATGGCTGCCAGTTGGCCATCTTCGATCGCATCGCGAAACAAAATGATGTGCACATCTCTACCATCACGTGTTGTCTTTGTGCTAAGTACAAAACCTCGGTCAATACAGTACATGTCTGGGATATGGTTGCGGATGCACGCACGAACGGACACAAAAATCTAGATCAAATCCATAAGCGCCGTTTCGGACTAAGTCCAACGGGGGCTAATAACTCATGAACTTAGTCTTGAATGGCACTCAAAACTTGTTTGGTAACCAAATATTTTTGCTCTTCCTTGAGCCTCGATTATGCACTTCAAACCATCAAATCTATTAGTATCACTGGCAGAAGTTATTTGAAACTTAACATTGTGTCAGCCCAAATAATACTCTTGTACAAGATATAGAGCCAAGGAAAATATATAATTTTATTGATGATCATGGGACTTAACATCCACTCAAATGCAGGATAGCATCCTCAATGTAGGATCTTGTATGCGTACAACAGGATAACATTTTCCAGCAAAGCTAACTTTCTTACAGAGAATATACAGTGTTAAAGAAAGTATGTTCCCAGTGAGTTCAGGAACTCGCATAAACCAGACAGGCAAAGGCAAAACAAGCAACGTGCTGAGACGGACTGTAAAAACCTATATCTACTCTCAGGGCAATGGCATCGACCATGTGTCTAACATCAAAAGACATCATTAATCCCACATTCCTCTCGCCAGCCACATAGGCTGGTAGGATAGCCCAAAGGTGTGTGCACTGGCCTCTGAGCTGTCAAGCCTGGGTTTATATCTGGACCCAGCTATAAACTGTCACCCTGGTGATTCTCTTGTTGGCCGAAGCATCGATGTGTACCTCGGCCAAAGAAGAATGCTGGACTGGATGTCTTGTTTGCGAGAATTAGTTGGTGGATGTTGTACATCTCGGGGTGCCCTTCACAAAGAGTAGGCTAATTATACGTCTAGCAGCCTCAACAAATTATAAATTCCTGTCAACTTCAGTCAAACCTCTGACCTGGCCACCCAGTGAGTGAAAGACATGCCAAAAACGTTGCCCGGCCAACCCCAAAAGAAAGTAAATAAGTGGGGTCGTTAAAGTTCAACATGTAGTAGTTGTCGTGGTAGTGTCTCAGGAGTTGAATGTGAGAGCTAGTCCAACAAGATTGTGTAAATGTAGTACACAATTCCCTTTCAGCCTGTCTAATCTTGGTTCAATTCCTGATTGGACCGTAAACTGTTCAAATGCTGCTTCACAGGAAGGGTGTTCCATCACAAAATGAGCCATATCCCTTGGATGGACGTCAAGCTGGGTTTTCACTAACATTGGTTGGTGGACATTTAAGATTGCATTGTATGTCATGAAGAAGTGGAAGTTATCACCAGCACCCTGAACAAGTTTTAAATACCTGTGAAAATCATCTCCCCTCGAATGTCAGGCCTCACCAGCTGGTTCGGCGAAAAGCGTTCTCTTGCCGACCTCACAAAATGGTAGGAATCATTGGGGCCTGTAAATAATTATCGTTCATATGTTCGTGTTTGTGTGTCATCTTCTACCCAGAAGGTTGACAACAATGTATCTCCAACTCGGTCTGTCCTGAACTGCTCTGACACATCCCACTTGGGTCAATTGCGTTCAGTCCGTTATCTCTGTCAGCCATTTTCTTCTCTGCCATCCTCTCCAACGTTTTCTATCGATCTTCCCATCCAATAAGTGTCTCTCTCTACCATTTCCTCTAATGATATGACCAGAGTGTTGTATCTTTCTCTCTGATATTCTGCACTCATTTTCTCTTTACTACAGCCATTTCTTCAGCCTCATGAGTCTTCCAGTTTGTGTAGGATATGCAGAACATCCTCCTATATGTCCACATCTCCAATGCATTCTGATTATCACTCGTCTCTTTATTTGTTGTCCAAGTCTCCGCTGCATAAAATAAAGATAGCAAAATGGAGCCTCAACATTCTTTTCATAACATCCTGGTTGTTTCCTTTATGTCAACACAACCTTCATTCTAGCAAGGCAAGTCTTTGCTATTTCAATTCTCCTTCGATCTCACTATCACGTCTCCCATCATCTGATAAATCTGTCCAAGGTACGTGAAGCTTTTCACTTGTTCCTGGACTTATCCATCCTCTTCAATTTTCAGAACCAGGGTTAGTTCTCTGCTTATCACCACTGTCATGGTCTTCTTCACATTCATGCTTAATCCATATTCCTCACTCCTTACTTTCACTTTATTGACCACAAGCAAAGGTATCCGACATTGTGGGGCAATACTGGGTCTCCCCTCTCACCCTACACCTTCCATCCGGATTCCCATCCCACCCTTCCTATCCCTCATCCCACCCCTCCCCCTCCCTCCTCCCACACACCCACCCTCCTTCCAGACACTGACCCACAAGTTCCCTTCCCTCCTCCCACCTTCTTGTTCCACACCCCCTCCCTCCACCCTTCCCACCCCTTCCTCTCCCTCCCTCCTCCCACCACACCCCTTCCCCTCACACCCTACTCCACACCTTCCCCTGCCTTCTCCCACACCACCCCACCTCCCTCCAGACTCCCACCACTTCCCCATGACAGGAAGTGGCACATGTGTTCATAAGTTATGATTTGTAAGAAAATGACTGTTTAAGACAATGTGTGCAAAAATTAAAAACCTCACCGGTGTCCAAAGGAAATGCTTCAGTTTGGCACTTATAACATGAAATAGGCAAAGCCGAGAAACAAACAAAACCCGAGAGAATTATCCATAGAACACTTTAGAATTACCCTTGAGAATCACCCTCTAGAATTACCCTCTATAATTACCTTTACACCCACGAGAACCCATTTGAATCACCAATTAGAACTTCCCTTTCAGAATTAGCCTTTAGAATCACCCTTTAGAATCACCCTTTATAATTACCGTTTAGAATCACTCTTTTATAATTACTCTTTAGAATTAACCTTTTAGAATTACCCTTGATAATTATTACCGTTTAGAATCACCCTTTTAAATTACCCTTTAGAATTACCCTTTTAAATTACCCTTGTAAATTACCCTTTTAAATTACCCTTTAGAATTTCCCTTTAGAATTACCCTTTAGAGTTTAGAATCACCCTTGAGAATTAACCTTGAGAATTACCCTTTAGAATTACCCTTTTAAATTACCCTTTAGAATTACCCTTTAGAATTACCCTTTTGAATTACCCTTTAGAATTACCCTTTTAAATTACCCTTTAGAATTACCCTTTTAAATTACCCTTTAGAATTTCCCTTTACAATTACCCTTTTAAATTACCCTTTAGAATTACCCTTTAGAATTAACCTTGAGAATTACCCTTTGGAATTACCCTTTTAAATTATCCTTTGGAATTACCCTTTTAAATTATCCTTTGGAATTACCCTTTTAAATTATCCTTTGGAATTACCCTTTTAAATTACCCTTTCGAATTACCCTCTAAAATTACCCTTTAGAATAACCCTTTTAAATTACCCTTCAGAATTAACCTGGAGAATTACCCTTTTAAATTACCCTATTAAATTACCCTTTAGAATTACCCTTTAGAATCACCCTTTAGAATTAACCTTGAGAATTACCCTTCAGAATTACCTTTTCGAACCATTTACAATTGCCCTTTCGAACCCATTGGAATTACTAGTGGATCCGTTGGTCCATTTGATCAATTTTTCATTGCTCTTCAAGGCCTTGTTGCATACCTGCTCACTGTACTGTTTGATAATTGGTTTGCCTTTCACCAAGCCCAGGTGTGCTTGGGCTGGGTTGATTTTATACGTTCTTTGTTTTTATTATTGCCAAATGAAACTACTATTATTATTGTTATTAATATTATTTGTATTAATAAATATATGGTTTTTTACAATGTTATCTTTTTTAAATTATCATTTATTTTATAAATACAATGCCATGCCACAGAAGGACCTACTAATCTGCCATATACACCTTAACATGGCGTGCATTTAAAACATGGGAATTCTTCTGGGTTCCTTGTAGTTAATTAGCCGAATCAACATAGGAGATCATGATGATCATTCTGGTGCATCAAACTCCACATAACAATGCTCCAGTAGAACTCCCCAAAAAACATATCTATCTCTATCTCTCTCTCTCTCTCTCTCTCTCTCTCTCTCTCTCTCTCTCTCTCTCTCTCTCTCTCTCTCTCTCTCTCTCTCTCTCTCTCTCTCTCTCTCTCTCTCTCTCTCTCTCTCTCTCTCTCTCTCTCTCTCTCTCTCTCTCTCTCTCTCTCTCTCTCTCTCTCTCTCTCTCTCTCTCTCTCTTTCTCTTTCTCTTCTCTTTCTCTTTCTCTTTCTCTTTCTCTTTCTCTTTCTCTTTCTCTTTCTCTTTCTCTTTCTCTTTCTCTTTCTCTTTCTCTTTCTCTTTCTCTTTCTCTTTTCTTTTTCTTTTTCTTTTTCTTTTCTTTTTCTTTTTCTTTCTCTTTCTCTCTTCGGGGTTGTGTGGGTCTTCGGAGTCTTTTGTGTCCTCTGGGTCTTGTGGGTTTTCGGAGTCTTGTGGGTCTTCAGAGTCTTTTATGTCCTCTGGGTCTTTTTGGTCCTCGGGGACTTGGGGGTCTTCTGGAGTTTCGAGAACTTTCGCGTCTTCTGGATCTTTTGGGTCCTTGGAGTCTGTTGGGCCCTCTGGGTCTTTTTGAACATTCTCTGACTTTTGGTTTCTTTGGGATCTTAATAAACACTGACTGCAAAAGATCCTCAGGTACGAATCCTGTTTGATAATTTTTGTTGCAGAGGTCTGTCAGTATCCCCATGTGAACATCATCCTCAAGTCCGAACATAGCTCAAGTCCGAACTTTCAAACCTCTCTCCCTCCTCAAAATACTGGTAGCATCTAATCAAATCTGTTTCTGGTGTATGTTCCCCCTCCATCCCTCCCTTACTTCAAATGGCCGCATTGCTAATACCGCATGTGAAAAGGCTGAATGCCTAAACTCGGTGTTTGCAGCTAAATCTTGTGTCCAAAACTCATCACTTTCTCTACCCACCTTACCCAGTCGCACCCAACTGTCCCTGGACTCTGTGTCCTTTTCTCCTGACAAGGTGGAGAGCTTGCTTTCAAACCTCGACTCAGATTCTGCAACCGGTGCAGACGGCATTGGCCCACGTGTCCTCAAAGCCTGCTCTTCTGCTCTTGCTCACCCTCTCTCTGTTCTATTCACCCTCTCATTTGCTCAAGGTCATCTGCCATCTGCTTGGTAATCAGCACACATCATTGCCTTGCATAAAAAGGTGAAAAAATAGATCCCTGCAACTACAGACCAATCAGCCTTCTCCCAATCATCAGCAAGGTTCTGGAATCCATCATCGCTTCAGACATTAAATCCTTCCTCTTCTCCAATGGCTTGATTTCCGATCTTCAATTTGGTTTCAGACCAGGTCACTCTACCCTGGATATGCTGCTTCTGCTGTCCCAACAATGGATGGAGGTACTCAATGCCAGACATCAGAGCCATATCCCGAGATATATCGCGTGCTTTTGACATGGTCTGGCACCCTGCCCTGCTCACCAAACTCTCTTCCCATGATATCCAAGGCCATCTCCACTCATGGCTCGCAGACTTCCTCTCCTGTCGCAGTCAACGTGTGGCCCAAAATGGAGTTCTTTCATCCCCTCTTCCTGTCCAGGCTGGAGTTTCTCAAGGTAGCATTCTGGGCCCTCTTCTTTTTCTGGTTTTCATCAATGATCTCTCTGACTCTCTGGAAAATCCTCTTTATCTCTTTGCTGATGACTCCACCCTCTGCCATACCATCTGTCATCCCTCAGACCGGCATGCAGCAGCTTCTTCGCTCACTGCAGATCTGGATAAAATCACAAACTGGTCCAACAAGTGGAACATGTCTTTCAATCCGGACAAATCTCACACTTTTACTATGTCTCTCTAGAAGGACCCCCCCCCCCCCGCCCCCACCCCCATCTACCTTCTCAACAATCCTCTGGAAGAAGTCCTTTGTTTCAAGCTTCTGGGTCTCACGATCTGCCATGACCTTTCCTGGGAAAGGCACATTTCAAACCTCACCTCCAAAGCCAGTCGCCGACTGGGAATCCTCCGTCGTGCAAAGTCCTTATTCGGCCCACCTGAGCTCCTGACCACTTACAAAGCTTTCGTCCGCAGCCTGATGGAGTACTGCTCTCCCCTCTAGGCTAGTGCTCCTGCCTCCCACCTTTCTCGGCTTCACGCTGTGGAAACCAAAGCATTTTGGATCATTGGCATCTCCCGTGATGAGGCTGTCTTCGGGCCTCTCACCGTAGGCTGGTCGGTGGTCTTTCAGTCTTCTACCGTCTCCTCTCCAGCCTCACGCCCCCCCCCCCTTGCTCTCTCTGCGATTTGTCCCCACCACATTTCCGCAGGGCGCTCAAGGTCCGCCAACAACCCCGTTCTGGTAAAACTACCAAAATCACAAATTACTGCTCACCTTTACTCTTTCATTCCTCTTTTTCCCGACTTTGGGATAAACTCCCTCACTCTATTCAATCCCATTCTTCCCTCCAGGCCTTCAAAACAGCTGTTCACCACCACCTCTTATCATCCCCCATCCAAATCCTCCATCTTTTCTACCCCCGATAATCCACTCAAGCCCACCTCCTTCAAATTCCCTGCTTTCCTTCCTGAAAGTCCGTGTAATGTCCATCTTGTATTCCCCATGTTCTCCGTCCCATCCCTCTCCCTTCCACAGATCTCCTAATGTCTCTGTTCCCCACTGTTTTGTCCCGCCCCTTTTGTCTCATGCCCCCCTTGCTGTGCATTGTGCGTGAGCTCTCATACGAGCCTCGACAAGGTATACAAAAAAAATTATATCCTGGCCTTTCAGACTTTATTTTGGTATCTCATCAATTCGGATGCTTTCCTTTCAACTTTTTGATCACTGCACTGACTTCTGCCTGAATTATCTCTGGTCTTTCTCTTCTCTCTGATGATGCTCTTCCATCTCTGACTTCATCATCATACAGTTGGACTGTGAGGATGGCCTGGAGGTATGCACACTTGCCATTAAGCTGTCTAGCCTGTGCTGGGCTGTCTTGATGACCTGAAGGTAGGCACACTTACCTCTTAGCTGCCTTGCCCGGATTCGAATCCTGACCCAACTATAAAATGTCATCCCGGTGTTTCACAGGCAGGGGGGTTCATTAATGTGTGTACCGTCCCTCGGATGGACGTTAAACTTGAAGTCCCATCTATCAGCATGAGTTGGTGGACGTTAAAGATCACACGGTGTCGTTTGCAAAGAGTAGGCGAGCTATCGCTGGCACCCCGAACAAGTTACAAATTCCTGCCCTAACCTACAGAGGGCACTGCATGAGTGGCACAGTCACATCGTCAGAACATTGATAATTCCCCACAGCCTTGTGCTGAATACGAACGAAGAAGAACTAGAAGCTCATACAGTTCTCTGATGTACTCCACTCATCGTTTCTCTGCATAGTTTTATTTTTTGATGTTTTCAGAGTTTTGCCCTTTTTTGGACTTAGAATACGTCACATCATTAGGGGACATGTATTGCAAAGCAAGTATCGCTCTTGTTGTTCTTTTCCTGTTTCCTTTTCTCAACATACCTGGAATTCTCTCTCTCTCTCTCTCTCTCTCTCTCTCTCTCTCTCTCTCTCTCTCTCTCTCTCTCTCTCTCTCTCTCTCTCTCTCTCTCTCTCTCTCTCTCTCTCTCTCTCTCTCTCTCTCTCTCTCTCTCTCTCTCTCTCTCTCTCTCTCTGTCTCTCTCTCTCTCTCTCTCACTCTCACTCTCACTCTCACTCTCACTCTCTCACTCTCTCACTCTCTCACTCTCTCACTCTCTCACTCTCTCACTCTCTCACTCTCTCACTCTCTCACTCTCTCACTCTCTCACTCTCTCACTCTCTCACTCTCTCACTCTCTCACTCTCTCACTCTCTCACTCTCTCACTCTCTCACTCTCTCACTCTCTCACATCATTCACTCATGATGTTTCCTCCTTTATTTCTGAGTCACGACCTCAGTCACTGCTTGTTTCATCCTCACTCAGATCTTGGCCGGTCACTTCTTCAAGTAAAGCTTCATACTTGTTAATAACTTCCATGGCATATTTCTTCTTCACATTCTTCTTTACAAAGAAGTTGTAGTACAGGTAACGAATAGTCCCAAGTGGGACAGATGCTCGTCTCCCGATGGAGGGTGGTCGGAGTCGGGTTGCATTTCATGATAGAGTCTTTGGGTCTTAGCGCTGTAAAGGGTCTCAATGGTCTTCAGGGTCTTTCGGATATTAGGATTCAAATGATCTTGGGGTTCTAGTGGGTCTTTGGGGTATTAAGGGTCATATGGTTCTAAAGGGTCTAAAGGATTTTAGAGGTCTTAAGGGTCTCAGGGGTCTTAAGTTTCTGAAAGGTCTTTGGGGTCATGGGGTTCTAAAGGATCTTCAGGAGTCAAAAGGGGTCCAGAAAGTCTTAAAAAGGAAAGGAAGAAAAGAACTGTCCCCTCCCCCCCCCCAACTCTTTGTCTTCCCCTCCCCCTTTCTTTCCCGTTCTTCAAAGCAAAAGGGCATTCATCTGTTGGCCCCTCTGGGTCTGTTGGCCCCCCTGGGTCTGTTAGGCCCTCTGGGTCTGTTGGGCCCTCTGAGACTGTTGAATTGAAATGAGAGGTTAAAATTTTAACCTCTTGATTAAAAAAAAATCAAGAGGTTAAAATTGAAATGAGATTGAATTAAATAATGATTAAGATGTAATTAAATTAAGAGGATTAAGAAGTTAAAATTAAATAACCAGGAAACACCGATGACGTCACAATATGTGCTGGACATACAAAGATAAATTACATTTTGAGTTGATTAGTTAATTATCTCACTACATGGATGGAAATAAAATAAAAGTGCTCCTCGAGTTTTTGTGAAGCCACATCATGAATCATCATGTCCAATTTCAGAACGATGTTGAGCTGCCCCGGAGGAGTCGGAAAAACGAAAAAATGTTAATGGAGCCACTGACTGCCTGAAGAACGACATGGTTATGGTTTTCACAGGTGCTCTCAAATTTTTCATTTACCAGGTAGAAAGTGGCATATTCTTGTTTGAAATCATATTTTAATGTTGTATTTGAAAAAGTTGAAAATCTTACAGTGGGGATGCCTAATGCATTTTTCGTGACCCCACAGATTTTGTTTAAGGGGCCTTGGACAGTCGTACAGTACGGTATCTGACTTTCTCGTACAACCTGACCCTTTGCAGAAGGCTGGCAAGGAGAGAGTGAGGTTGAACTGCTGACCAGCCTGTTGCCTCTGTTATTCCCTTAGGAGATGGGCATTAAGTGACATGTTTAACAGCTGTAGGAGTTTACAAGCAAGATTGCATAAATGCATTGGATCCCAGAAGGTTGATGTGCGAATAAGAGTGTGCTGATGTTCCAGTGGAAACTTTAGGACAGGAAGACATTGAAAGCAGGCAGCGCAACACCATCTCATGTCATCCCTCATCCTTACCCTACCATCCTTATTACCCCCAATTTAACCTCCCTAACCCAACACTCTTACTTGCAGGTTCCAGTGTTTTCTTCCCTGTTTTTCTATCTCCCATTTTTCCTGTTCGTTCATTCCCTTGCATATGTCCAAGGGTTGCTCCGGTGACGTACTCTTAAGTCCATGCCCTCCATCACCTTGTTCTTCCATGAGTCTCGATGTTGTAGAGAAAAAAAGGTAAAAATGTGTCTCAGTCAAAGGAAACCTTGAAATAACCCCATTTTTAGAACTCCACAAAATAAATAAATCTCACAAACAACTAATCCCTTACTACCAAAATCTCCTGGCACAACAATAAGTTGATGATGGTTTGACCTTCAGGTGGAGTAACGACATCATGTTTTCTTTGCTGGCCTTCTGGACAGATGGAACGAATCCATTTTCTTCCGCAATTAAAGAGCGTTTCAGCAGGTTACGAGCTTACTTGGCAATCAAGGACATAGTTATATGAAGCATACGGACATAATTAGAAGCGATGTGAAATTTTACAGCATCCATTAAAATATTTCCATTTGCACAACAGCATATCGTCGAGCTGTGTCAAAGGTGATGTACCATCCCGAACAGCTCGGGTAGCTGCCAGGCAGAACGGACAAGAATTCGGGCGCAGAAAAATTGACCGAGCAATGAGATGACGCAAGAATGCCATGCAGCTCTCTTGAAACCATGCCCATTCTATTAAAAGCTATCTCCCAGAGAGAACTATTTTGCTTACTGAGCTGGAACTAGTTGAGAAACCACTTTAGCTGACCAAAATGTTAGCGTCATTCATCTTGATTATGACGCCGGACCTAATCCAGTGAACTGTGGGTACTACTGCCAGGGTGACTAACCAGAAGCGTTGTTGGCTACCTGTGGAGTTTTGTGTTGCTGCAGCTCCCCAGGAAGTTCATTCCTTGTTTACCTTGCCCCTGCAGGAGGAGATCCCCCCCCCCCCAGCCAGGAGAAAAAGCAACAGGTGGTCAATGTTGAGTGTCAGTTATCATCAAAACAGTTTGTTGCAATTATTTAATTAATATAAGTGGGAGATGAAAAGTTCGAGAAGCTTTCAGAGGAGAGCGTTATCTGATGGAAGATTCTCTCCTGATCTTAAAGAAAATAAATTGGGATCTTATACGGAAGAGTTTATGAAAGTTAAAACATTTTGTTACATTAATTGCTGAAGGAACCCTATGTAAACCAATAGAAGTTTAAAAACAGGCCATCTTTCTGTTTCTAAGATACAATTTAAAGTTTCAAATAGGCCAAATGTATCAAAGGCCAATTTCATTCGAAGAACCAAACAATCTAACCACCAAATTTGTGTTAGGCAATTTGGAGACTAGCTGCGAGTTGTGCTGGGCATTGGTTGTTGCGAGATTACCTGCAGGATTGCCATGTCGCTAAACCGGAGTCGCTCGTAAATCAAAGCATATGGATGATGGCTCCCAGCTGTGGCCCTCAAGCTCAGCTCAACTCTGTTCGAATGGTCCTGAAGCAAGGTTTGTGACACTTTCTTATTTTATTTTTTCATTTCTCATCACCTGCAATATTGCAGCGGAGGAGGGTGATGTCATGTTGAAAAGTGAGAAAACACTGACTTGTTGGCTACTGTCGCTTGTCTTGCCCGACACTTGTCTTTGAAGGCCCTCAAAAGGCCGTGATTTAGTTCTTCCTGGCATGCGAACCGGCATTTTGACTTGTTCTCTTCAAGAATATGTTATTTGTTCAGGCGTTTAATCGCTCTCGGGCATTATGTACGCGGCCTTGAAAACAGTACTTCGACGTTTAGTCCTCCAAAAGACAAATCCACCCACCTCAGACACCCTGCTTCTTTTTTTGCATGCAACCATGATTCACGAGCCTTAGCCTGGTAACTAAGGGTCCCCTTAAAAATCTCCAGGATGCTGACTTCTCCAAGGAACAAACAGGTAAAATGAAAGCAAAGGCATGTAATTCACTCGTCCTCTGCTGTGGGTGCCATTAATCTCATGCAAGCAGCGAACAGCACACAACAGAACCGATTTCTCATGCTCGTACTTCATTTCCTCACCGTAGTCTTTTCCTTTTTTTCTTTTTCTCATTTCCTTGCATATCTGGCAACACATTCTATCTACTTAATGCCCCCCCCCCTTGTGTATTACCATTGGGGTTCACAATATTGCTCGGGTAATAAGGCTTGGTAAGAAACATTGTGACTGACTTTCACCTCCAGGGTCACCTGCATCACCCATGAGAGTGTCCCATTTTCTGGCTGGTTTTGACCACGCTGCCTTGATGGAGGCAATTTCCGCAGTGAACCAAATCTCGATGGAACACGGCCAGACATAGGCAGCTATGTCTGTTTCACTCAATTCTATGTGTCAGAACCGACTGAAAATTAGAGATTCAAACCACAGGCTGTGGAATAACATCCTTGCTAAGCCTAGTTATAAGTGTTACAGCATTGCTTAATATGTTGATTGCACAAGTTATTTGGCAAATGTAATGTTGAGGCAGGAAAAAGTGGGGTTTCAAAATTGCTGTGATGTAATACAGATGGATCCATGGATGTAGAGCTTTCTCCTCGTATTTGGTCACTTTTCAATCCCAACTAAACTCGATATCGAAACTCAATATACAAACAGTGCAGCCTTCCCCAATCACTCAGATATGATTTGCAGCACTGTGTATTCCTGAATTTGACGGACAAATGAAATACCGAGGTTTATTCATCTGTTCAATGTTCTTATGGTTCTTACTTATTGCATAGACATTCTTCTTCTACACATGGATATCAACATTAATATTCTTCTTTGAATATTACGGTGAATACTCTGTCGTTGCCTCGACATCATATTGTTTTTGCTACTGCCGTCGGTCCTGCCAAGGCACTTTTGGCCCACTGCCGAAAGCGCTGCTCATTGTACAGGCCCAAGATGAGAAAATGGCTGATTGGCAGCAAGATATTCATTTGACATTACATATTTTGTGCTCCCTGTCGATTTGTGGTCAACATTTACCAATCTTGTGACTGTCTCTCTGCAATTTGCTTTTTAATAATGCTTATCTGCAAACCTTACATGCCGCTACTCAGGTCAGGTATGGGAGCATGCGACTAGACCAGCCTGGTCAGAGCAGCCGATAACCTTAGGTGTCATTTCCCTGGTCTCTGTTTATGCTCCGACTGAGGCGAGTGATCTCACCGTGAAGGATGCATTCTATGCCACGCTCGAGTCTGTGGTTGATCAGTGCCCCAGACGAGATACACTTCTAGTCTTGGGGGATTTCAATGCATCGACTGGAACTGATAGGGATGGTTATGAGATGTGTGTTGGTCTCCATGGGTCAGGAACTATGAACCAGAATAGCACTAAGTTCCTTGACTTTGCAAGAAGTCATGGACTTAGGGTGGCTGGTTCATGGTTTCAGCACCCACAAGCTCATCGCTGGACTTGGTATTCCAACGCTGGCGGTGTGGCAAAGGAGATTGACCATGTCCTCATTGATGGTCGCTGGAGGATGATCCAGAACTGCAGGGTCTACCGGAGTGCTCAGTTCCTCAATACTGACCACAGGCTTGTTGTAGCAACTCTAAAGCTGCACCTTAAATCCTGGAGAATGGTACCATCCCAGTCAAGGCTGGATGTTGGCAAGCTCAGGGATGAGAGAGTAGCTGAGGAGTTTGCGAACAGGCTGAGTGGACACGGGGGGGGGGGGGGTCTGGGTGCTTTGGGGGGTCCTGAAGAGTTGTGGAGTGCCTTCAAGACCACCATCCTTGATGTTGCCGGTGGATGTCTTGGAACTCACCGCAGGGCAAAGAAGAATTTTGTCTCTCAAGGGACACTGGATACCATTGACCAGAGTCGCAGGGCCAGGCTGAATGGCAGTGCTGAGCTGTTCAGGGAGCTGAGGCGTAAAACTGTACGTGCACTGAGGGTGGACAAGGAGGCCCATGTGCGAGGAATCTGTGAGGGGGTAGAGCATCACCTGTGAACAGGTGATTCTCGTCCCGCTTACAGGGGAATTCGCGCATTGCGTTCATCCAAGCGCATCCCTCTGAGCACTACAGTTAGAGCAGAGAGTGGTAGGCTCTTGACAGAGGAGTCTGAAGTGAAGGCCCGCTGGGCCTGTACTTTGAGCAGTTGTACCAGGCTGATCCCCCAGCTGTCGAGTTGGCCGTCAAGGGTGTTACAATCCCTGTTGCTGACCCTCAAATCAACTGTGGTCCACCTTCGCTTGTGGAAACACGGGCTGCGGTGAACCAGTCGAAACGGGGCAAAGCTCCAGGGATCTGTGGCATCCATGCTGAACTTCTCAAGGCTGGTGGAAATACTGCACTCGTGTCTTTGCATGCAGTTTTGTGCTCTGCCTGGAACACAGGCATCATCCCAACTGATTGGAAGAGGGGCCTTGTTGTTCTTCTCTGGAAAGGGAAGGGTGATCGCCAAGACTGCAACAACGACCGAGGGGTGACGCTGCTCTCAGTGCCGGGCAAGGTCTTTGCTCGGATAATTCTTGATAGGGTTCGCCACCATCTGCTTGAGCACCAGCGTCCAGAGCAGTCAGGCTTTACACCAAAGAGGTCAACGATTGACCGTATCCTTGCTCTTCGTGTCCTCACCGAACGCAGACGAGAGTTTCGGCAGGGGCTACTTGCATCCTATGTTGATCTCTGTAAAGCGTTCGATTCAGTGAATCGGGATGTCCTCTGGAGGATTCTTGGTCTTCGTGGGGTGCCACCAAAACTGATCAATCTGATGTCTGAACTCCACTCTGGTACTGAGAGTGCTGTGAAGTGTAGTGGTACCATCTTTGACTTATTTCCAGTTGTTACTGGAGTTTGTCAGGGGTGTGTACTGGCCCCCACACTATTCTGCACTTGTATGGACTGGATTTTAGGGAGGATGTTGGAGAGATCAAGCTGCGGTGCATCGTTTGGGAATGTCAAGATCTCGGACCTTGATTTTGCAGATGATGCAGTCATCTTTGCGGAGACTTTAGATATCCTTTTGGGGGCCCTCGAGGTGCTGAATGAGGAGTCGGAGCCGCTGGGATTACGGGTTTCTTGGGTCAAAACTAAGATCCAGGCTTTCGGTGACATATTGGATGCTGCTGTCCTGTCTGTGTCTGTTTGTGGTGAGGATGTTGAGGTCGTGGAGAGATTCACTTACCTTGGCAGTGATATTCATGTCTCTGCTGGCTGTGAGTCAGAGATCAATAGACGTCTGGGTCGGGCCTGGGGAGTCATGGATTCACTGGATCATGGGATGTGGCGCTGCCGGTACCTGTGTGGGAGGACGAAAGTCCGAGTCTTCTGGTCCTTGGTACTTCCAGTCTTGCTCTATGGATGCGGGACTTGGACTCTGACCAAGGATCTGAGACGGAGACTTAATTCCTTTGGAACCGGGTCTCTTCGGAGAATCCTTGGCTATCGCTGGTCGGATTTTGTGTCCAACGAGCGGTTGCTGAGAGAGACTCGGATGAGATTTGTTACCTGCATAGTCCATGAGCGTCAGTTGCGGCTGTATGGACATGTGGCTCGTTTTCCTGACGCTGATCCTGCACACCAGATTCTCTCAGTGGGGGAGTCTCGTGAGTGGAGGAGGCCAGTTGGCCGACCACGTGCCTCGTGGTTGCAGCAGGTTGACCATCATCTCAAGGAGATGGGGATGGGCCTGGCATCTGCCTGGGGGATGGCCAGACGGAGGCCCCTGGAGTACCGGCGGAAAGTGTACGCAGCGACGCGCTGTTCTGGCACATGCTCCCATACCTGACCTGACCTGATCTACAAACCTTACATGCCGCTACTCATGTCAGGTATGGGAGCATGCATCGGAGCAGCGCTTCGCTGCGTCCACTTTCCGCTCCAGGGTCCTCAGACTGGCCATCCCCCATGCAGATGCCTGGCCCATCCACATCTCCTTGAGATGTCGATCAATCTGCTGCAACCACAAGGCACGTGGCCGACCCGTTGGCCCCCTCCACTCACGAGGCTCCCTCGCTCAGATAATCTGGTGAGCATGATCAGCATCAGGAAACATCGCTGCTACTCGTCCAACATTTTCAATCTGAACCGGTTAAGTACTACATTGCAAAGAAAATAACTTGTGTGTTAATATCTAACAAATTTAATTGACTCTTTTCTGCTCATCAAAAAGCAGCTGTTAAAATAACACGTCATTTGAAACCCTGGCGATGAGGCAGACAGTTGCAAGCAACCGTTGAACTGCTGCATCGATAGGGTAACATGGGGATTGCGAATTAACTGGAAAATTGTGCTTCAAATAAGCAATTGCAGGTAAGACAGGTGGAATTTACAACCAACTAAACCTTTCTGCAATGCCTTATGAGAGCCGGGGTCATGTTAATCCATGACACAGCAGTGCAGTCCATCGTTGCTCAACTTCCTTCCCATGGTTTGACTCTCCGGTCATTTTTTTTTTCTGGCAAACTGTGGTTCAGGTGCTGTGCAGTTACGCGTTGGCCTTCAAATTGAGCATTGACCTGACTTCTGCTTACTTGTTTCAGCTGGTGGTGAAAGGCATATTTCACAAAAGCGGACCTTTAAATGTCCTGACAGTTGCTGAGTGCCATGTTTCAAGCTTTCCTGAAACACACTAACAAGGCACCATTTTTTGTAAAACCAGTCAATTTTCTTCCTTTTTACCAAAATTGCTTATTCCTGGATCATCCAAAGATGACAGAGAACACCATAGAGCACAAAAAGGACGAATTTTGTGGAAAAATAAGGATAAAGCAACAGTCATTAATTATTTCCCTTCACAGCTGAAGATGGCCATTCATATGTGACGTGTGAACAGATTTGGAACTTGAATGCGTTTCGAATATTGGATCTGAACCAGGCAACAACTCCACCCTGGGATGGCAAGATATGTAACCTGGTGTTTCGAGGGGTATCCAAGAAGACCAGATCACTTGCTACCCGCAGTTTCGGCAGGAATTTGTAATTTCTTACAGGGTGACGGGTACCGGTGATGGCTCGTCCACTTAACGTCACGTCCACCAACTAATGCTAGGAGCTGGGATACCGAGTTTACCGTCCATCCGATGGACGGCAAACACATCGATGACAGTTTATCGCTGGGTCGAGATTCAAACCCTGGCGAGACAGCTCAGAGACAAGTGTGTACCTCTCGTCTAGGCCATCCTGACAGCTCATGTCAAGGTTGAAAAGAGTGAAAAATCCGTCCTTGACTACTGTCCTTGCATGTTCTTTCACGAAAAGCATGCTTTGAACGAAGTGACTTTTGAAGGAAACAAGAAGGAAGTATTTTTCTAACGGACTCCAAGATAAGTAGAAATGGGAAGCAATATTCCATCAAGTCGTCGTCCATGATTTCTGGGGTTGCATTTCTGACCTCTTGCATTTTGCTGAACGGTCTGTGCGGACAAAAATAAAAAGTTAATAAGCCCAGCATCACACAGATATAACATTCTTCCACATCTTTCGTTCCCAACCGGATCATAAATATTTAATTTGAAATATTTATTAGGTTCAGCTATTCATAGCAAATTCAGTCTGAGATTTTCATTTCCTGCCACTTGCAATGCATCTGTGTGAATTGGGGAGTTGAACACACATGGGTGTCGCTCCCTGCATTCCTCAGACCATCATTTGCATGCTTCTTCCGAATCATCACACAAACTTAAAATGATTTCACAATTGCTACAAAACACCATTTTAAATATTTGGTTTTTTTATTTGAATAACACAACTCGTGTGGTTAGAGCATTCACTCTGAGTCTGCGAGTTTGGCGGTGCGATTCTGACCCCTGCAGGGTCAAAGCAAAATCTAAACAATTGGACTTGCTGCTTCCTCAACGCTCAACATTTAGAGGATAGATGCCCAGGATGCTGCAGAAAGGTACCTCACTTCCTTCCAACGTCACCGGTTGTGTTTTTCTGATGTTTAGTAGAGTCCGGAGTCAAGTCCGGTGTTATCGAATGTGCATGTGTCGTTGGTTGTTTTCTCCATATGCGGGTTTCAGAAGGAGTAATGGAGTCCTCCCAGGTCTTGTATAACATGTACAACGTGTATAATCACACACTAACATGCATAATCAGGTATAATATGTGTGTCTGTGTGCTTAACTAGTGCAATCATACATCAACAAGTGTATAACCACATTTGGTCAGCATGTACATATATATGTATACAGTGTATGTATATCTATACATATCTAATATGTCAAGCTCTTTCTAACCACTGACTCACTGACTGATATGAAGATCGGTACCTTCCGGGAGATGTAGAAAGCTGAAAATTTGCACGCCAATGGACATCGACGCTGGTACACCAGAAAAATCACAGAACCGTTGGGAAGCATCCGTAAATGACGATATAAATAGATAAAAAAATTAAATGCAGATCGGTGACACGTGACAATGGGGAGGCATACCCTGCTTATATATATATATATATATATATATATATATATATATATATATATATATATATATATATATATATATATATATATATATATATATATATATATGTACCGGGCGTAGTGGCGTGTGCCTGTAATCCGGCTACTCGGAGGCTTGGGTTGGAGGATCGCTTGAGGACGGGTACTCTGTGCTGGGCCGCGCTATGAGAGGGTGCAGGGTAGCCCGGAATCATGGCGAAACCCAATCCTTATCCCTGTGTCGTAAGAGGCGACCAGGGTTGCGACAGGAAGGGCATCCGGCGTAAAACCTGTTCCAAATCAGTATGTGGATCATAATGGATGATCCGCTGTGGCGACCCCTAACGGGAGCAGCCGAAAGGGCAACAACAACATATATACATATACATACATACATACAAATAAACGGCATTCACTCTCGAACTCTCTCACTCTCACTCTCTCTCTCACTCTCTCTCTCACTCTCTCTCTCACTCTCTCTCTCACTCTCTCTCTCACTCTCTCTCCCCCACCCCCCCCTTCTCTCTCTCTCTCTCATTCTCACTTTCTCTCGCTCTCTCTTCTCTCTCTCTCTCTCTCTCTCTCTCTCTCTCTCTCTCTCTCTCTCTCTCTCTCTCTCTCTCTCTCTCTCTCTCTCTCTCTCTCTCTCTCTCTCTCTCTCTCTCTCTCTCTCTCTCTCTCTCTCTCTCTCTCTCTCTCTCTCTCTCACTCCTCTACATCGCTTCTAAAAAATTTCACCTTTTGTTGTCTAATAGCCTGGAATTAAATTGCATTAAATCAGACGTTTTCCACCTTGTTGAGCAGGAAGGCACATCGTAACCAAAACTTCCAAGTGAAAAACAAATTCTCCAATTACAGAAAAATAATTAAAAATACAAAATTAGAATATCTTGGTTGGATAAGTGTCCACCCACCCCCCGAGTTAGTACTTGGTGGAAGCACGTTTGACAGCAATTACAGGTGTGAGTCTGTGGGCTCGGTCTCTACCAACTTTGCACACCTTGATTGGGCAATATTTTCCCATTCTTATGTACAAAACTGTTCTAGCTCAGTCAAGTTGCGTGGAGATATTGATGAACACCAATCTTCAAGTCTTGCCACAGATTTTCAATGAGATTTATGTCGGGGCTCTGACCGGGCCATTCAAGGACATTTAACTTTTTGTTCCTTAGCCACTCCAGTGTAGCTTGGGCTGTGTGTTTCAGGTCGTTGTCATGTTGAAAGGTGAACTTCCATCCCAATTTCAGCTTTCTTGCAGAGGGCAGCAGGTTTTCCTCATGGATTTTTCTGTATTTTGCTTCATCCAATTTCCCTTCTATCCTGCCAAGTGCCCCACTCCGTGCTGATGAGAAACATCCCCATAACATGATGCTGCCACCAGCATGCTTCACAGTAGGGATGGTTTTCTCTGGGTGATGTGTTGTGTTGGATTTGCAGCAAATGTAACGTTTTGCATTTAGGCCAAGAAGTTCCATCTTGGTTTTGCCAGACCACAAAACTTTTTTCCACATGGCTTCAGAATCTCCGGAGTGTTTTTTTGCATACCGCAAACAGGAATCAAGGTGGGCTTTTTTGAGTAATGGCTTCCTTCTTGCCACCCAACTGTACAGGTGAGACTTGTGGAGTGCTTGGGATGTTGTTGTCATGTGCACACAGTGACCAGTCTTTGCCATAAAAGCATGTAGCTCTTTCAAAGTTGCCATTGACCTATTGGTGGCCTCTCTGAACAGTCTCCTCCTTGCTTGGTCATCCAGTTTGGAGGGCCTGATGTAGACAGGGTCTTGGTGGTACCATACACCTTCCACTTCTTAATGATTGTCTTAACTGTGCTCCAAAGGATATTCAAGGCCTTTGAAATATTTTTATACCCATCCCCTGATCTGTGCCTTTCCACAACTCTATCCAACAGAGGTCTTTTGAAAGCTCCTTGGTGTTCATGGTTGAGTCTTTGCTGTGAAATGCACGACACAGCAGAGGAAACCGACAGGAACAGTTGATTATATTCTGAAATAATCAGAATCACAATTTAATACAGATGGAGGCCAATTAACTTGGTGTGTGATTTTGAAGGTGATTGGTTACACCTGAGCTAACTTACAATTGCAATTTAATGGGGATTTGGGGGGGGGGGGGCAGAGTGGACACTTATCCAACCAAAATATTCTAGTTTTGTATTTTTAATTAATTTTCTGAAATTTGTAGAATTTGTTTTTCACTTGAAAGTTGTGGGTTACGATGTATAAATAAATGTGGAAAAAGTCTGATTTAATGGAATTTAATTCCAGGCTATAAGGCAACAAAAGGTGAAATTTTGAAAGAGTGTGTGGACTCTATTGGCACTGTATGTATGTATATATATATATATATATATATATATATATATATATATATATATATATATATATATATATATATATATATATACATATATATACATACATATACAGTGTGTGTGTTAGCTTTTCCATGAGCTTTGGACCACATAGTTTGAAATAGTTCATAACATGTACTGTAAATGTCCTTTTGCTGTGCATTTTCAAACTTGGCTTAAACGGATATGTTTGTTTTCTGAAGTGGATCGATGCCCCCAGCAGAAGGCCGAACGTATTATGTTTTCAGTTTGTCCATCCTGCTGTCAGTCTGTCGGTTCATTGTGGGATTTTTTTTGTTCCTACTCTAACTTATCAACTACTGAAGGGTTATCAATCAAACTTGGTACAAGTATGGACTGTGATACACAGATGAACTGATTAGATTGTGGATTCAAAGGATCAAAGGTCAAAGGCAATGGCGCCTTTAATCGATCAATTTTGTAACTGCAAAAACTTGTGAACAACTGAAGGAATTTCAACGAAACTTGGTACAAGTATGGATGGTGGAAGGTTCAAAAAGGTCAAAGGGCATGAGACCTTCAATTGAAAATAAATTTGTTCCCTAAACAACATATGAACCACTGAATTGGAATTTCAATCAAACTTGGCTTCAGTATGGACTGCAATACAAGAATGATAAACCTATTTGATTTTGGGTTCAAAATGTCAAAGGTCATGTCTACTTTAATTGAAAATCATTCTGCAGCTCATAATGAGTGAGAATCATCTGATGTTGTCTCCTCCTCTCCTCTCTTCCTCTCCTCCTCTCCTCATCTCCTCCTCCTCTCCTCCTCTCCTCCTCTCATCTCCTCCTCCTCTCCTCTCTCTTTTTTCATGTGACCATTAATTGAGACCAAGCATAACAATGGGTTAACATCTAATGTGGTGGATGCATATCCAGCAACACATTCTCATCAAATTATATTTTCTAGTTTGTATTGTAAAAACTTCTATTACCAAGAACTAATTAATTTCATCTCAAAAGTCCAGGCATTATTTTGCACAGCTATCAAGAAGCACCATAATCAGTGACATCACATGGGGTGATGGATTCGGTTATTTCACGGTGCACAGCAGGGAATCATTCTCAGTTATTAACCTTTTCACAGTTAATTCACAATTTCATTCTCTTATGTGAACAATTCCTCTTATTTCATTTTCTATTCTTATATTTTTCTATCAATCTATTTCTAAAGAAAACCCTGTGGGGCATTTGATCCACTGCTTGTTCATCGGGATCAAATTGCTGGTGCACCAATCTCTCATCTTTGAACAGAAATGTTTTGAGCTTGGTGAGTGTGAAAACCGTTTGCCCATTAATTTCTGTAAATATGTTTGCAAATCTACAGAAAGCATTGCACTCATTGCTCATCAACAGAAGTCACGATGAAACCCATCATCCAATCTGGAGGTGTCTCTGTAACTGCACTGCCACGCATCACTGAGTGGGGATGATGTAACATCGTTGAATGCCTTGCACCATCACACACTTGGTATACATGGCACAAACATGAGCAGATCACTTTGTCAAACACCAGAATTAAATCTACAAACGTCTGGAATGCACCTGACTTGATTATGCATTCACATCTGTTCAATGTCAAATTGTACCAAATTCTTTGCCAGTTAACATATTGCCATACCCCAGCTGGAAGGATGATGATATTAAATTCCCAAATGGGATTTGCTGTTGGATGCCACTGACTGATCTCACAAAGCTTTTAAAGTACATCAATGAGGTTCCCCAACAAGCCATTTTAATTCCTGCCTTTTCTGTTAAGCATGGCAAAGTATTTTCACTTTTTAAATACCAACATCATGCGGTAAATCATGGGGCCTCCGGGACAAAATGTATGCACAGACCCTCTTATCTGCAGTTTCAAAATTAATTAAAATAATGAGCTATGGAACATAAATATCCAAATTGTTTAAGCAGCTCACATGAGAGCTGGTTAAACAATGCTGGTGGCATATCTGCAGAAGAATGAATGTTTTGGCTTTGCATGTACCCTGAATTGAAGCAGAAACTGCTGTATCGTTGCTTACAAAACCTGTATTATAAACCATGCAGAACTCTGAGCTTCGGCCGCATCCATGGTGAGGAATTAAATGTTTGATACTTGAACAAGAGGAAAATTCAGACTTCTCAGATGTGCATATATTTCATTGCTCAGATATTTTATATGTTCATATATTTTATATGTTCATATATATATATATATATATATATATATATATATATATATATATATATATATATATATATATATATATATATATATATATATATATATACAGTATGAACAAGAAAAGGAGCAATCAGAGATTGCAAACCCTCGCCATGACTTTTTTTGAGTGGTGCATTTTTATAGCTTTTAGGGTAAATCCAATATGGCTGCCAAACCATGTGACCAATGCCATCATATGTGTGAACCGTTTGTTCCTCATGGACAGGCAGTCATTCATGTAAAGCTTTGCCTCGATCTGTTCAGCCACTTCAGAGAAGAAGATTTTTCAAGGTTTTTAAAAAAAATAAAACAATATGGCTGCCGAATCACGTGACCGATGACGTCATGATTTTTTTTTCCTCTGGACCATTTTATCCCGAGATGACACTCAAAAGTTTTCATACTGATTTGATGTGATGTTCCACATATGAAATTGTGTTGTCATAAGGAGGGCACCTATGACATCATAAAAAAAAATCACACTCATTTCCCATGAGGAGTACTTGCTATGTGCCAAGTTTCAATTTTTTCCTTGATGTGGTTTCAGAGATACAGAGGTCCAAAGTTTTTCAGTTTTTCCAACATGGCTGCCACACCACGTGAGCTATGACGTCATAATTATCATTAAAACATTCCACATGAGTAGTTGCAACGGTCCTTATTATTATTCCTGCAACGATCCATCCTTATTACTTCTGTCATCAAGCCCTGGAAGAAGTTCAGTTCCTTGAACTAGTGGGCCTTAGCATCATCCATGACCTCATATGTTCACACCATCTTTCCAAATTGACTTCGAAATTAAGTGAGTGACAGACATAACATTTTACTAAGTTACAACAACTTACGAAGTTCACGCCATATTTTCCAACAGAAAATATATTGTCTGTCATTAATTTTATGGAAGAACCTCTTTCGGGCCCGATTTTTTTCAATGTCGTGAACAAAAGAAGTTGGTACATGCCGGGTGATGAAGGTTGTGCTTAAGTTTCATCGAAATCATGTGCGTAGTTTCAGTGAAGAAGTGGCAAGTGTTTGTGAACAAATGGACGAATGGACTGACGGATTGATAGACGGACGACGCGTCATCCCATAAGTTCCCCGGAGCTACCTTCCAGGTGAGCTAATTATAAATGAGATAAGTCCTTCTTTGTGAAACCAAAACTACTCACAGCCTTTATGGAACATTTCCCTCCCGAAGAGTTGGTCCTCCCATTCCGTACCCATTTCTTCTTAACTTTGTGGAGTCCAAAATTCTAAACATCATCGGCATCTTCTTTCGGCAAGTTCAGTTGCTCTCTCAGCCTGGTGTTGGCTTAGTGGTTAGGGTGGTGGCTTGGGATCCTAGGGTCTTGAGTTCAAATCCCATTGGCCGCTGAATTAAAAATACACCAGGAGGTTGACTCAGCCTGTCATCCTTCCGAGGTCGGCAAAATGAGCACGAGTGTACTGGTAAGGGGAACACTGCATCAGCAGCATCGCTCTGTCCCAACCAATGATGCAACCAGCAGCCACAGGCTGCACGAGAGAGAGAGAGAGAGAGAGAGAGAGAGAGAGAGACAGAGAGAGAGAGAGAGAGAGAGAGAGAGAGAGAGAGAGAGAGAGAGAGAGAGAGAGAGAGAGAGAGAGAGAGAGTTGCTCTCTCATCATAGTCAGGTTGGTGGCCTTTGTTTTCTACTACCTTCATGTGGCTTTCTACCCTTTACTCTGTCAACGATCTACGCTCACAAACACTCCCAAGCTGACCGTGTATATCAAACAACACCCTCCATGTGAACCTTCCAAAGTCCAGGCTCTGCTTAGCTACATTCCTTTGTCCCTTTTTCTCTCCTGCTTGTAGAACAGCCTTTGTGTGTAGATTAATATGGTTTGCCTCCTGTACACAAATGTTCTCCAAATAATCCCCCTCTTTGTAGCCATTGCTTCCTTTTAGACTCCGTTTGAATGTATGCCCAATTTCCGTTTGTTCGACATTATCCTCCAAGGTTGTTTGTGACCCTTCTATCCACTTTCGGTTTTGAGTTTCTTTGTAAGCAGGTGCCAGCTTCTCTTCTCTGAGAGACTGTCTTCAAAGGCTGAGGATACCCGTTCTGGAATATGCGACTTTCAAAATGATGTAATCCACCCGAGAATGGTGGGAACGTGCAGAAACCCAGAACACTGGGGTTCGTCGGTGCAGCCGAACTTTATTGTCTGTGCCAGATAAGGATTGATACCTAAAATAACTCAAAAAGCTTCTAAAAGAAGCTAAAACACTTGAAAATATACCTGCGAGAAAGGGGTTTGCATCTGCAGAACAAAGGAGTAGGAGAACTTTCTGAACTCTCCAAAAAATCTCACACTTTGCAGCTCCCTGTACTGCAAACTCCCAAGGACATGGACCGGTGCAAGGGTCGAATGTTTGTAGACGGACTCGTTCCACACAAACCTTCGACCACTGCAGCCAGTGAGTGGACTTGCAGGTTTATCTCCTGTGAACATGGCAGCTTGTTGATTATTTGACGGACATCTGCTATTGGAAAGCCGATGCCATCATTCAGGCAGTCATTACCAACATTCAGTCAGACATCCCAGAGGGAGACAGTGCATCTGGTTTGGTTACTTCTTTACACCAAAGGGAAGGTCATATCTGCTGATTGTCAATGTACAGGGTATAGTGTAGGGCCATGTGTAATCCTGTATTTTTTCTTTACCAACTGTTGTTTCTAATGTTTTTCATGTTCTATGGACATCCTTCGCACAAAACAACGATGTTGGGAAGTTTTAATTTGATTATTTTTATGAATTTTAGACCCAATTTTGATATGACCCTAAATTAGCTAAAAAAAAGTATACTATTTTTTTATTTTGTACATAAATATAGCATGTGACACCTCAAAATGAGCCTCTCAGTGACTACAAACACATGAGCCTACTATTTTAGACATTTGATATAGATTTTAAGGCATTGTTAGCATACATAGATAAATATGCTTTGCTTGGATGGTATGTAAACTTACTAACATCACTAACAATAAGCTGTATAATGTGGAATCATATACATATATCAAGTTAATATAATTATATGCTCATTGTTTTGCAGTGTATTTCAGGGAAAAACATGATAGACTCTTGTTACCAAATATAAAATAGTTGGGGACAATTCCAGTATAGATCCAGGTGGTTCGAAAGACAACATTATGTTGTACTTTTTATATAATACCTAAATGTATTAAGGGTCATATCATAAGTCTGCATCGCTTCCCTAAAGTACTTTCTTATGGTGGGTGGGTGAGTGGTTGGTTGGTCACAGAGGAGGGGAATGCATTGTTAAAAATCACTTCTCCCATTAGTCTAGTCTAGAGGGGTGGGTGGTTCTAATCTACATTGTATATGACAATATTTAAGGAAGCGATGCAGTCTTAAAGCAAGGTGATTATTACAGAAAATTCACATTTGTGCATATATTCATGCAGTTTGTTGAAGTGTGTTAAACAATGTACTAGTATTACACATTCTATACCTACCTACTATACTACACATTCTACTCTAATTACTACCACTCTAATATATGGTCATACTAATTAATTACTAGACTAGAGATTCTACACATCCAGCTGCTAAAATTTAGTGTCAACATGAATGACACACACATAACTGGTTCTATTTATAGTAAATCACAAAGTTAATTTCAGTTTAATACTTTATAGTCAGTAGTCAACATCATCATCATCACTTTCAGTTTCATCATCACTGTCAATCATCAAATTGACAGGTTCTGTGTTCATGCATTTCTCAGGTGATGCCTCACAGGCACACATCTCTGTGCAAGGGAGACCAGCTTTTTTGCATGAACATCTACCCCCTATGCATTTACTAGTTCCGCATCCACATCTGGTGAGCTCTATCACAGCATCTGCTGCTGGTTTCAGAGTGATTATGATTGGAACATAGGTGCTGTCCTCCATCCTCCAGCCATACCTTTCTGGTGGTGGCAAGTTGGGTTGTGGATTGCGGTCATTACACCAAATCATGGCCTGATAGTGGGCACGTAGGGTATGCTGTTTTAACACAGCTGCAGTTGGTGTTCTTTGTCCATCTGACAAAACAGTTGTTACCATATTGTAAAATTCGATACCAGCAGCTACTTGTTTTTCAGACTGTATGAGTCTGAGTTCAGGTTTCACAGTTGTATTTTTTCGCTTTGCATCTCGAAGGCATGTTGCGTGATATTTCAGATCAATTGCCCGTGCATCATACAGATTGATCGGTTGTAATCTGACTTTCCAGTCATTATTGTCACTACTTGCAACAACATAATTTATCTCCTTGCCCATATTAAATGAACAGGCATCATGTAGCTGCTCATTGGTATCATCCTTATCACAAAAGAAACATAGTTCCTTGTCATAGGATTTTGCAGATGATCTTGTAAATCGTTCTGAGCTGGAAGACTGTCCCTCATTTGTACATGTAGCTACTTTAGGTTTATCTGCAGTCTGCTTTTTTGATGGCCGTCCTCCTTTGCTACGCTTTGTGATTAGGCTTGCATCAACTAGTGCCACACTTTTGTCATACATTTTTTTGCACCATCCAACATTTTTGAACTGACTGTGTCTCTGTAGCAGTTTCTGTGCCATGAAGCACCCCATTGTTTCAGCTGTTCTGCTGTAACACTACCTAGTCTGTTGCTGATTGAAAGACATTCTGGATCTTGGTAACTGGCCCATTTCTGTATATGGTCAAGAAGGGTTTGATAAGACTCATCTTCAGGGTTTGATACCAGATCTCCAGTTGCATTTTGGCACCTAATGTACAGTTTATAATCAATAGGTTCACATTTCTGCTGCTTTCTTGGTGGCTCTGCCATTTTTCTAAAACACACAAACATATTCATGTTAGGAACCACCACTGCCCATGCAGTTAGATACATTCTATAATGCAGTTAATAATACATTCTATTATATCAAAGTTTCTCAGCTTATCTGAAGAAATAATATCATATATAAATAATTGTATTTGTTCATTTAGTTTGTCAACATCTCCACCAGCAATTCTGCATTACCTGAAAAACAATGGATTCTACACAAATTGTTTCAGAATTAGTTTTTTCTAATTTGTTTATAATGATGGTCGATTGATGGATGGATGGGCAGATGATGCATTCATGGCAATGATATATGTGTATATAAGCTCTGCTGGTTGACTAATGTCAGCAGAGCTAAATGCATCTAAACAAATGACATCATGCATTTATTTGTCAAAGAATAAAATATTCTATTTGCATGTCTATATTTTACGCGATAATTGGGTATATCACTTGTTTCATAAAGTAGAATATTTTGCCTATTTTTTGCAAATTTGTCCAAATATTTATTTTGTTGTTACTATAATAACTGAAAAGTGTCATAAATTGTTAAAGCTCATCATTCCAATCATTTTGATGTCACATGATACACTTTACTTCTTCAACAAAACACTGTTAGAAAATATTGTTATGGCTGTGGAAATTCGCAATACAATCATGCGCCGCTTAACGACGTTCAGGGCTATGACGGATCGCATATACGACGGAACTGCCAGCTCTGAAAAAAAAAAAAAATGTTGCTGAAAAATTCCTATCGCCGAGTGATGTTGTCGACGTAGCGCTGCCAGTCGTATAAAAATAGCACGTACAATTATGTACGCTGTACAGTACATTATACTTCATAATGATAATAAACGACAGTGTGGCCCTGTTACAATGCGATCGTTGAGGTCCATAAAATGTCATCGCGAAAAAAAACAGGATTGTGCTAAATCGGGATTCAAGGAAATCTGCTTTCAAACTGAAGCAATGTTTCCACGTTTACCTTCGAGCAAGTAAATTACCTTTGAATTGAAGAATTCCGCGAATAAATTGTTGTTACAGTCGAAATTAAAACACAAATTTCTTTTTGGTGAAGCTTTTCATGTTGTTAAAGCAATCGCACTGTTCCGAAAATATATATCACAATTGACAGGAGCTCGTTTCTTCATTTATAAATTATAACATCGATGCAATGATTACGTATTTATAAAATCCAAACGCTATTTATTCATCTTTCTATAATCGATGCGAGGAGATTGTGAGCTCCTGCTAACAACACCGATGGCCGTCATGAACAGCACAAAGGTAAAACTAACGCATCTTCCGTCTCTCTTGGATGTGTGTTGCAATTACCGACAGTCATCAGTACAGTAACATGCTGTACAGGTTTGTATCCGAGGAGCAATAGGCTACACTATATAGCCTAGGTGTGTAGTTTTGTGTAAGTACGATGTTCGAAAACGAAAAAAAAAATGATGTTCGCATAACGACAACGTCATTTAGCGACGCGTTTCTCAGAACGTAACCCCGTCGTTAAGTGGCGCATGACTGTACACCATAAAGGTTCCTTTGATCAGTTATGACGCTAAGTTTATGTGCAGATAGTTCCCCACCGTTGTTTAAAGGGAATTTGTGTGATTCATCGGGCTGCGATGCTTTGAAATAGCCGTTTTTCTTTTCTATCGTTATTTTGAGCCACCATTGCAACAAACCTCCACACAAACAACCGCCACGACCAACTACGCCACAACGCCAACGACGCTCACACCACCCCCGAACCACCACCACCAACGTCGCTCTCAACAACCGCTTCCGAATGGCAGAACAAAAAGCACTTGAGAAGCCTGTGGGGTTTTTCTCCCGCCTGATTCTCCCGCCTGATCTTCCCCGTGCTTGGTGTGGGGGAGGTGCGATCCGAGAGGGGGTCAAAGTTCATGTGAAGGAGGGGGTCTGATTTTGGGGGAATAATTCCCTGCCCCCGAGCCAAAACTGACTTTCCTCGTCCCCCGCACGGCACGGGGAGGGGGGAGCGAGAGGGCACGCCCCTTTTTGGGAGGCTTCCAGAAGGGAGGTGGAGCCAGAAACGGGGCGGGGCAAAGGGCGGAGCCCCGCTTTACAAAAGGCGAACAGACGCGAGGCTCGGGGTCTCTTCTCGGTTCATGCTGGCTCGTTCGTTCTTGGTCTCGTGGCGCTGGTCACCCCTTGGGCTTCTCTTCTCCCTCCCTTCGTTTGGACCTCTTCGTTTGGACTCTTCGTTTTGGGCTTCTCGCTCTCTCTCTGGTCCTGAAGCCCCTTCTGCCCTTCAGTCTTTTGCTTGTTGGGTCGTGGGTCGTGGAAGCACCAGCAGCAACGCCGGATAGAGCTCGCTGACCACGCCAGGGGCCCGAGGTCAGGCGCAGCTACGCAAGGCCGTGGGGAGTTGACGTCGCGACCTGCCCACCGTCGCGCCACGAGGGCGCGGGTAAGACCCTTCGGTCTCACGGGACCCGCTCGGTCCTCCAGGTCCCATGCCATAAAGGTTTACGAACCCCGTTTACCTCCCTGCCTATGGGGAGGGTTTTTCTTTGTTTTTGTTTGCATGCTGTGGCGCCGTGTCCTGCCAAGTAGAAACTGGGTAAGTAACTGTGCATGTAAATTGATCCTTGCTTATAGTCGGTGATATTGCTTTTATTTTCTATTTCTTGCTTGTATATTGCATGACTGCCTTGCTTGTGTTGTGTGTGCAATATGTGCTTTAAATAAATGTCCTTGTGCGAAATGTATCCCGTTCGTCGTCTTTTTCCCTTTTGAAAGTGCCATCTTGAATCGCGGAATAAATTAGTAGAGGGTTTTGAACGCCCGGTAAACAGAACCACATCCGCCGAGGTCAGCGATAACACCGCTCGGTTATCACTAGCACGGAACGGACCGCTTAAGCGGTTCGTGTCCGAGGCCGACCTGCGGCGAGGTACGATCGCCCGGTCGACTACTCGTGCAGGTACTTAGGTAGGTCGAATTTGGCGAGCAACCCTATCCTGCGCGGGTGGGCAATTGGCACGATCATGGTGAGGTTAAAGCCCCACCCGTGACTGGCTCCTGGCGGTAGTTCCAGGAGGGTCACGACTGAATTGTCCGTCCGGTGGGCGACGCGGTTGCGATTGGAGTTACGCAATCGCTCTCACGCCAGGCGGGCCAGAATTCGTAACAATATACACATTTTTTTAAATGTTTTTGACGGTTATGCATTGTTTCGTTAAAAAAAATGGCATAAAACTGAAAATGAAAACTTCCCAACATCTTGCATATCCTTTAGGGATATCTAAAGGACACAAAAATGTATATAAACAACAGTTGGCAGACCAAAAATGCGAACTCAGATTTTTCAACATATGACCCTACACTAGTAAGTTTAAAATGATTATGATTGATCGCAGCAGGAAGGGGTGGATTTTTGCATCTATTGGTAAAAGTAGAAGTGTGTGTGTGTGTGTGTGTGTGTGTGTGTGTGTGTGTGTGTGTGTGTGTGTGTGTGTGTGTGTGTGTGTGTGTGTGTGTGTGTGTGTGTGTGTGTGTGTGTGTGTGTGTGTGTGTGTGTGTGTGTGTGTGCTGAAAATTATGTTTAAAAGAGGATTTGAATTACAGGTTTTGTGCAAGCAGCAGTAGGTTAAAAGTGACCGACGAGCAGAACTGAGTCGATGTAAACGCACAGACAGCGTGTCTACCTGGCAGTGAAACAAAATTGAAAATTATTGCAAACAGGAAACTTACTGTTTTTAGGGACGTCAAAAAGGACACAAACAACAAGCATGAAGAACTAATTTAACGTGTCAAAGAAGATAGTGCAACACATGGTCAATCAGACGGTCCATTGATGGCGGTAAATTTCCACAAAACACTTTTTTGTTGTTTTTTTCTCCAGCCTTTAAAACTTTCATTTTATTTGAATTGAATGATACACTTGAACACTGGAGAACAGAAATTGCCTTGTTGGCACTTCCAAAAACCTCCACTTTAGCAGTACTTGGATGAAATGTGATGCCATGTTACACCATCTCAACCAATCAAATTAGCCGCTCATGCTCTCCACGTTGACGGATATCAAGATTCAGCCAAAAATCACGGCTTGTTGGAAATATAGATCGTGCTCGGAAATGCAAAGCAAGAGTTGAAAAGGCCCTTCCTTTGTGCTTTTCCTCAAGACTGCATGGGATAAGGAGTTCTCATGAACTCTATAGTTTTTGTGGATTTTTTGTATAAATTTTAAGGATCGTGGAAGAGCTAGAACACTGAACAAATCAGGATGCAACTGAACAAAAGGACCAGCAGAGAGAGGGAGGAATGTGGGGTTAGAGAGGACACATGTGGTGAACGAGATGGATACAGAAGCAAACACTCAGGAAGGAAAAAGTGGAAATATGGAATGAGGTGAGCTTTGGAGTGTGTGGGGGGTTAATGGATGAATAGATCATGGCTTTGGATTGGGAATGATCTGACATTGTGGTGAACAACTGTCTTGAAGACTTGGAGGGAAGAATGAGATTGATTCCACATGTAGGAAAGGAGAGGAACAAATGAGTGGAGGTGAGCAGTTATTCTAGATTTGGGGGGGTTTCACCAGAAGGGGGATGATGGTGGACCATCTGCGCCATGCAGAAAATTAGAGAGAGGGGAGGGGGGGTTGAGGGAAGGGGAACAAAAGCACAGAAAGAGCATAGGGTGAAAGACCAGAAAGGAGGCCTCCAAAGACAGAGAGACCACCTACCTGTCTGCGATGGAAAAGTTACTCGGCTTCATCCTGGGAGAATCCAATAATCTTGAAGGCTTCGGTTTCCATGGAGTCAAGCTGCGCAAGTTGTGTGGCAGGGGAGCCAGTCCACAGGGGAGAGCAGTACTCCATCAATCTGAAAATGAAGGCCTTGTTGGTGGATAGGTGTTCAGGTGTGTCAAGGAAGGAATTTGTATGATGCAGGATACCAAGTTTGTTGTTCACTTTGAAATGTGGTTTGACCAAGAAAGATCATGGCTGATCGTGAGACCCAGGAGTTTGAATGAGTGAACTTGCCCAAGAGGATTGTTATGAAAGGGGGATTGCCAAACGGTCCTTTTGGAGAAATAGTGAGAGTGTGAGATTTGTCAGGATTGAAAGACATATTTCAAGTGTTTGTCCATCTCGTGATTTTTTTTCAAGGTCTGAAGAGAGGGAAGAGGCTGCTGCCTGCTTGTCTGAAGGATGAGGGATGTCACGGCATTAGGTGGAGTCATCTGCAAATAGGAAAAGGGGATTTTCTAGAGTCAGAGAGATCTATATACAGTATATAAAAATGAAAAGCACGGTCCGTGAGGCGATCGATGAGGCGGTCAGTGAAGCCGTGAGTGAAGCCATCCAGGAAGCCGTGAAGATGATATGCCAATTAATTACGTCCTGTTTGAACTTCCGTTGTGGACTACACGAACGTCTACAAATTACGTAGGATTGGAAGATACATTTTGATGCTTTAGACTGCTGAAATCTCTTTGACGGTTGAAGATACTTTAGGACTCCAAAACTCTTAAGACCGAAAAGACCTCAAGGACTCAAAACACCCCAAAGATCCTGATGACACAGATGACCTAAAAGTCTCCAAGCATGAAAAGACCCAGATGACCCAAAAGAACCGAAAGACCGTGAATATCTCAAAGACCCAAAATACCCCAAAGATCCAAAAGTTCCCAAGCACCCTGAAGACTCCAAAGACCCAAAAGTCCCCGAGGACCAAAAAGACCCTGAAGACCCAAATGTCATTGAGGACCCAAAAGACCCTGAAGAACCAAAAGTACCCATGGACCCAAAAGACCCTGAATACCCAAAAGTCCCAAAGGACCCAAAATACCCCAAAGATGCCAAAAGATTCAAAAGACCACGAATCCCCAAAATCCTCAAGACCCAAAAGTCACCAAGGACCCAAAAGACCCCAAAGACCCAAAAGTCCCTAAGGACCCAAAAGACCTCAAAGATGCCAAAAGTCCCTAAGGACCCAAAATACTCAAAAGACCCAAAGACCCAGAGGAGCAAGAAGACCCAAAAGTCACCAAGGATCTAAAAGACTCAAAAGACCCTGACTACCCAAAAGTCACCAAGGACCAAAAAGACCCCGAAGATGCAAAAGACCCAAAAGTCATCGAGGACCCCAAAGACCCTGAATACCCAAAAGTCACCAAGGAACCAAGAGACTCAAAAGTCCCCAAGGACCCAGAGCACCAAAAAGACCCTGTGAACCCAAAAGACCTCTAAGACCCTTTAGACCTCTTCCATCCTTCAGATAGATTAGACAGCTTCAACGCTTGTCCATTTCGACCACTTGGACCTTTTTATATTTTTATTTTTATATCTATACTAATAAGTGTGTGTGTGTGTGTGTGTGTGTGTGTGTGTGTGTGTGTGTGTGTGTGTGTGTGTGTGTGTGTGTGTGTGTGTGTGTGTGTGTGTGTGTGTGTGTGTGTGTGTGTGTGTGTGTGTGTGTTGTTATGGCCACGGGTACTGAGTGTATTATGAGGGGGTTAATCCTCGTTTCTCTCGAGAAGAACCGGACCTGGGGCCACTGCTCACAATTTACATTGTGGTGCAGTAGGTGGCATAACAACACAAACACCAATCAGTTAACCACGAGTTCCAGTGTCCACCGTCTAATATGCCATTTAACTCGATGTCACGTGGCCTCCTGACCAGGGAACGCGCCCTCGGCAATGCACCAATCTTGTCTTGATTAGATCTTAAGTAATGTGGCTGAGCATTTACCGCTGGTGCATGCTGACTATGACAGGTTACTTACTTTGGGAATTATCTCCCAGTCTATATCGGTTCAGACAATGCTGAATCGATGGGAGGAGATGACAATCACGGACAGGTTGAAACGTCAACAAGGAATTTATTATTAAGAAAAATAAATAAACTGAAGGACTTTTAATTTCCTTGTCGATTAAATGGATGAATTTAAATCAAATGTTCAATCAACAAAATAATCTCAAACAAATAAAGAATTCAACAAGAATTTATAGAAAAATGGACAAAAGTTAGATGCTCATCACTCTGCCTTACTTAACAATTAAACACGAGACATGGGTACCCAGCAGGCCATTCAAGGGGAAAAATAAATCCGATCTCGGCTTACCAAGGCAGAAGTCGTCGTGCGCCTACTAAAATAAACCAAAATGTGTTAGCGTGCCTGTGTCTACCTCTCCAAATGAGCTCTCAACAGCTTGGCTCATTTCCGCTGGCAGTTCCCTGCCTCGCCGTGCACCCACCCACAAACAAGCTCGAACACCAATCGACGTCACGTCATCTCCCTCAGGAACCAGGAACGCCAAGAACCAGGTATGCCATGAGTCAGGTACGCCAAGAGCCAGGCAGCTAAAAGACCCAAAAGTCATCAATGACCCAAAAGACCCAAAATACCCAGAGGACCAAAAAGACCACTAAGACGCAAAAGTCCCTGAGGATCCAAAAACCCCTAAGACCCTCCAGACTCAATAGACCTTAACACCATTTAGACCCCTTACACCATTTAGACCCCTTACACCCTTCAGACAGATTAGACAGCTTAGACCCTTGACCATTTTGACAACTTGGACATTTATATATCTATACTAATAAATGTCAGTGTGTGTGTGTGTGTGTGTGTGTGTGTGTGTGTGTGTGTGTGTGTGTGTGTGTGTGTGTGTGTGTGTGTGTGTGTCAGTGTGTCTCCTCCATAACTCCAAACCCATGAAACCCATCAGCCTGAAACATTGCATGCCCATGAAGAAAACTCCATGGAAGTACAGAGTGAAAAGTGGGTGTTTGGGTGAATTAAAACACCCCTGTTAAAGATGATTAATGGCCTTATTTAATCCTTTATCAGGTGCAGCCTTGGCCAACTCGCTCTCTGGGGTCTTAAGGAATATCCTTGATTACCTCGCCAGGGTCTGTAGCCTCCATGTTTTTTGGCCTGCTCAAGCTTTCACTTGGAGCATGCCTCAACGATTTCTTAACGAGAAAGTTTTTTTTTCACTTTCTACACTCATATTATCGAACGCCTGCCTGTTCCTCATTGCTACGAACCTCTGGGTACATTGCCATGCTTATAAACGACCGGAGACGCCAGCGTTCGTGGCTTTATTTCATTTCCGCACATGCAATAACCTCGAGAATGTCATAAACTAAGTAGAATTACAAAATTTAATCTCCAGAATCGAACTTAGCAGTTCCGCATCCTCGAAAAGTGTTCATTTGTCAAATTCGGACATAGTTTGGACATTGCTATAGCTTGCCAACCATTAAATTGGAGTGGTTCTTTGAGTGCTTAAGCCGCTTGCCGAGTGCCCGACATTGGATGGCAGTACAGTTCCTGTCATGAACGGGATGTACTGTTAGCAGTTACTGTGAGGTAGGGCGTGTTCTGATAACGCCTTTTTGCTGCAGCGCAGATCTAATTCAACAACAACAACAACTGCACGGGCATTATTCTCTCAACCTCGATCTTCACAGGATAAGGCATCACCCCACGGGGTTGTGTGACCGGTGTAATGTTCCTGAGGATTTGGTTCATGTTTTTACCCGCTGCCCTCAGTACGATGAGTCCAGATCGCATCTACTTTATTCTGTCCATGTCATGGGGATCACGTACGTGTTCAGGCCTGCCGGATGCATTTTGCCATCTGACTCAGAAGCATCCCCAGTTCTGTAGATCAGTTCGAAAATTCATTTAAAAAACGGGGCTAGCAATTTAAGCCTCCAGTATCCATATCTGAGGTGTTTAGGTGTGCGGCGTATATAGAGCCTCGCGGGTCTGAAAATAGCCATTAAACACCAAAAAGAAAGAAAGAACAACCGCACTACAACATTCTGAGCAAATCGTTCACTCACTGCGGATGCTTTTTCTGTGCCACATTATTCAGAGTGAGTCGTTCGAGCTCCGTCATTTTGAGTGAGTGGTTCGTTCTCCATCATTCTGAACAAGTGGTTCGTGCATCATTCTGAGTGAGTGGTTCATAATGAGCACAATCCTGACTGCATGATAAGTTCCAAGGTGCGGAGTGAGATGGTGAATGTCCTGAAATGTTTCAAGGATGTCAACAAACAGAAAATGAAGACAACTACTCAAGTCTTCATAATGAAGTTCTTCAAAAAATCCTAAGCAAATCAGCCTCCATTTTGTCTTCTGAGCCTTCAATCTCAACTGGACAGCCTGCCACACCTGAATATACATGCCACAAACAATATGTACTCTATCCAACCCTAATCATGACAACACTTGTTAAAAAGTAATTCATTTTAATGTTTTTATTTGTTATACGTTTTATTTATGCATTGTTTCCTCCTCTATTGCCCCTCCTCACTCCCCCACCCCTCGCTCCTTCCTGCTTCCTCGCTCCCCCACTTCTCATCGGTCTCTCTACCTACTCGTTCCTCCACCCCTCTCTTCCCACCCCTCTTCCCCCCCCCCACTTGGTATACCCATCATCCGGATGGTCATTACGTCTGGTCAGACCCTCCCCTCACATTGACGTAACTTGCCCTCCCCTCATGCTGCCTTCCCTTTCTGCACCCCTCATCATTCACCCCCTCCCCTTTCTCGCTCCCCCACCCACCTCGATATCCCTCCTTCTCACTCCCCTCTCTCCCACCTCTCCTCTCCCCTCCTTCTTTCTCCCCCTACCCCCCTTAATATACCCTAACAGTGAAGTGATGGGTTGTATTTCCTAATATTTACTAATAAGTGTGTGTGTGTGTGTGTGTGTGTGTGTGTGTGTGTGTGTGTGTGTGTGTGTCCATAAAGCATAACATACAGTATTCTCTCTGCTAACTTCCCTATCCCAACCCCTTTCTCTGTTTTTCGCACCCCCCCACCCCCTCCTAATACAGTGCAGCACCATCTTCCCACACCTCTTCCCCCCCCCCCTTCCTCTCTCTTTCTCTCCCTCTTTCTGGATGTATCTGGACAGCGGTTATCTCCATATGTAGCTGGATGGTGGTTATGTCTGGGCGGTGTTTGTCTCCGGACTGTGTATCTCCGAACGTGTCTGGGCAGTGTTTGTCTCCGCACGTGTCTGTGTGGTGTTCTGTGTAGTGTTTGTCTCTGGACTGTGTATCTCCAAACGTGTCTGGGCAGTGTTTGTCTCCGCACGTGTCTGTGTGGTGTTCTGTGTAGTGTTTGTCTCTGGACTGTGTATCTCCAAACGTGTCTGGGCAGTGTTTGTTTCCGGACGTGTCTGTGAGGTGTTCTGTGTGGTGTTTGTCTCTGGACTTTGTATCTCCGAACGTGTCTGGACAGGTGTTTGTCTCTGGGTGGTATTTATTGCATGAGTTGAAGAAAATGGATTTCAGACATTACTTTGTTTCCATCTTCACTGATATTCTATGCAGAATCATTTTGATGAGACACGATGAATCGTAATTAACGCTCCACCGCACATCTGCCTTCCCTTTCCCCATCCCTCCCTCCTCTCTCCTTCCCCCTCCACCTTAATCTCCCCCACCCCTCTCTCCCTCCCTCTTCTTTTTCTCCCCTCCCCCCTCAGTATTCCCGTCAGTGAAGCGACAGGTGGTATTTGCTCATTACAAATAATTTTAAAACAAATATAATATCACCAATAATACAAATACATTTGTACAAAAGCAATGTTTGTATTATGATTGGTGTAAATCATGACAGCATGGCAAATTTGTGACGTTAATCTCTGCAACGATGTGTCGAGAGGTGAGCATAGCGAGCCGATCCATGTTAGTCATTTATGAAGATTAACAATATCACTGGTCCCAGAACACTGCTTTGGGCCTTGACAGGGAGAGAAGATGAAAGGATTCCATTGGGAGCTTCACGTTGGCTATGACAGTCATGGAAGTTGGCCTTTGATGCCACAGGCAGAGAATTTGGAGAGTAAGGGAGGATGGCAGACTGCACCGAAAACACTAGATATATCCAGAGAGACGGCCCTGATCTCATGTCTGACGTTGAGGGTCTCCATCCATCGTTAGTTGAGTAGAAGCAGCATGTCCAAGATGGAGTGACCTGATCTGAATCTAAATTGATGATATGAGATGACGTTGATGGAGAAAAGGAAAGATTTCATATCAACTGCGATGATGGATTCCATGACCTTGCTGATGATTGGAAGTAAGCTGATAGTTCTGTCATTGAGGGGATCCATTTTTGTACTTTCTTTACGTCATGCAGTGATGTTGGCGGATTTCCAAGCAGATTGAAAATGACTGAAGGAAAGTTATATCGTGAAAAGAGGCGAAAGAGGAGACAGAGATTTTAAAGAGCAGGTTTTTAGGACACGTACGCTGGTACCGTCTGCTCCAGGTGCAGAATTTGAGTCCAGGGTTGCCAGAATCTTCTCCACCCACTCAGGTGCAAAACACACAGAGTCTCGCACTCCAGCAGCAATTGAGTGTGACAGGGAAGGATGGGTACCGAGAATAAGGGGTTGCAGACATAAGATTTGGAAGCGAACACAGAAGTGAGGCTTTCGGCCTTCTCATGAGCAGAGTCGGCTGTGGTGCCATTTGAAGAGAGGGAAGGGATGTAAGGGGGCATACTCCACAGGAAGACTGGACAAGGTGCCGCCATGTTTTGGAGTAGGGATTTTGAAAGTTCATTTTTGATGTTGGACAGATGTTGTTTGCTGGCTCTCCTGAAAGTTTAAGAGTTGTTCTTCATTTTGCTGGTTAATTGTCGATGTAATGTATCAATGTACGTCCCTTTGAGTGCTTTCAGATGTTTTTGTGTCTGTTGTATGTGTCCTCATCTGAGCTATGTACTTTTGTGGGCCTCGTCTGTTTCTGCGCTCCCTCACCTTCCTCTTTTCCTGTTTGTTCATCCCCCTTGTTGCTGCCCCGCTGTTTATCCTCCCTCAACCACGCCAAATGTTCGTGTAATTAAACCTACAATTGATAGTCATCACACTTGACAAGCCTTTTTAGTGTTTTCCACAAGTGACCATCACTAGACGTTTTCTTGTTTCTGTGGCTCCTTCTATTAACCTCTTCTCCTCCATTTTGTAATTGCCAATATACCTTGATTCAAGTTAAATAAGTAATTGAGTTGCGACCTAAGTGAACTCTTCTTTTCTATGACACTCATCCCAAAATGGTTTGTTTTCGTGGAAATTGACTATAATTATTTTAAGATGCATCAATTGTCTAATTTTTCATCGTCTTCCATCATATTTCTTCAAGATGACAGGTGGAATGACCCCTTGATCCTTCGATCTTGTGTCAGGTGTTTACTTTCTTCATCGCTCCAATTGTGCTGCTCGGTGCCGAGAGCTCACGACGTGCATGCGGTGCTTGCATTAAAGTGGACTCTCAATAAGATGAATAGTTTGGTTTTCTGGACAATTGATCTGAAACAAGAGGTTGTCTTCAACGGGTTTGATGAATTGTAAATTAAAGTGGCATTCGTCTGCGTTCTTACCCGGTTATGGACAAGACAGAGTGGTCTCTATAGAAATGATGGTGAAATTTACTGAAGATGCATTTGCTTCTTTCATGATGTGGATATCTTTAGAGTTTAGAGGCTGGCAGGATGGCCGAGGCCCTAGAGGTACGCACGCACACTCTAAGCTGTTCTCGTCTGGGTATGAATCCTGAATCCAGCTATGGACTGTCATCCTGGTGTTTCACAGGCAGTGTGATTCATCAACGTGTGTCCCTTTCCTGGGATGGACGTTAAACTGAGCGTCACATCTGACAAATTAGTTGGTGGATGTTAAAGATCCCTTGGTGTCCGGTGTCCTTCATGAAGACTCAATGAGCTATCGCCAGCACCATTAGGATTCTGTCGGGTTTTAAGGGGGTCCATATAGGGTGTTAGTGGTCTCAGGGTTCTAATGGGGTCTATAAGGTCTCAGCTGTTAGGGTTAGGGTTCTAAAGAGTCTATGGGGCCGAACGAGGGTTTATGGAAGCCTGGTGTTGCTTTCGCGGTTAGGATGGTGGATTGGGATCCTAGGGTCCTGAGTTCGAGTCCCGTTGGCCACCGAATTAACACCAGGGGGTTGACTCAGCCCGTCATCCTTCCGAGGTCGGCGAAATAAGCACCATTTCATTGGTAATAGGAGCACTGCATCAGCGGCAGAGCCATGCCCCTAATCAATGATGCAACCAGCAGCCAAAAAGGCAGCACACAATGGGAACAGGGTTTTTGGGGCCAACAGAGTCTGAGGCATCTTCCTTCCCAAATTCCAAAATTCCTGCCCGAACTACTGCTGGGAAGGCAAGAACCTGCATCGTCATCACCAATACAAAGCAACAGAGTATCGTACATTGGATATATCTTTATACTGATGATGATCAAATGTCTTCTTCTTTTCGTTCCTTTATATACCGATCAAATCGAGTCATTCTCAATTTATGGATTTTTATCTTGCCAAAACGACGTTTTTGCAAGATATGTTAATCAGCTTGAATGTTTTTTTTTTGTTGTTTGTTTGTTTGTTTGTTTGTCTGTAATCACGTATAAAAAATTCTGCAGAGCACAGTTATCATTGGAAATTTTTGTAACTTCGCATATCAGAGGCCTATAGAGGTCCCTTTCAGTGCACAAAATTTTGAAGGTTAAGGTCAAAGGTCAAGGTCACTTTGTCGCAAATCAGGGGAGTCGACGAAACCCTTATTTTTTGAGTAATTTTGATCGGATTGTCTTCAAACTTCATGGGAATATAGTTCATGGTCTGGCGCTCAGCTGATTAATTTTTGGTGGCGATTGGCCTTGACCTTCATGGTTAGCGCCTGAGGTCAAACATATTTGACCCCAAGGTCAAATTTTCAAGTTTTAGGAACCATATCGTGTAGTACCTCAAATTGAACACCTCGATGAGTGCTTTCTAGATATGTCAAGCTTGAGACATTATGACGTCATTTGGTGACGTTATGAGGCAAACGCATATTTTTCATGGTTACTCTGTAGAACGATTCTCATCGGAATCTCTCGTCGGCAGATATTCCTCAAGGAGTCGCTCCTGGTGGATAGCAGCTCTGTTCACCTCAGTGTGACCTTAAAGAAGTCACACGTGGTCACCTTTTGGCAAGATACGGGTCACCCTGTGGGTGACATTGTTTTTATTTTACTTTTGTTCACTTTAAGATAAAAATAACATTTTAAAACTTTTTTGCCTAACGCCAAATACTTTTATCCATGCTACAACAATTAAACAAGTTTTATAATCCGTTGGAACAGCCTCTCAGTGCAAAAGTTCTTGCTTCTGTCGAGCTTGCTAAATACGCGCCCACGCGCGCCGACCTTTTTTGAAAGATGTTAGACCTTTACCTTTTGCACTGCAAAAATTTTTTTTTGCAATCGTGCCATTATAATTATTCTGTCATTATGAAAGCGATGTCTCTTGGGGCCTGAAGGTGTATATAGTCTCTAGAATCCTGTCTGGGTTTGCATTATGTAAGAGAGGCATAGCATAGAGTATTTCCTGATACATATACAGTACTTAATCAAAATTTTCTCCTGAAGAGGAATGCTTAACCTAAGCATTAGAGTCATATAATAAGTGACCTTGCAGTTTCCATCCACAGAAAGACTCTCCCCATTACTCACGGAACCGTCCTGTTAACACAGCAGAGAAACCATGATGATCAGCGATGAATGAGGGTGCACTCCACTTGTACCACCAACAACACCTTTTAGATCCTTTAGACCCTGGAGGGTGCAGACCATCTGGAACATTTTAAACTCACACTGTACAAACATCTATGGTCTTCTTGCAAAACACAGACGATACTGTTTTCAGCGAGTAATGCACAAATTCGACCCACCCGGAGGGTGGGTACTCTGCTCGTAATAGTAATAATAATAATAATAATAATTTTATAGTAATAATCTACAGCATTTATAAAGGGGCAATATATCTGCCAATTAAGCCATTCGAAGGCACTCCACGGTGCAGAGGGCCAGGCCATTCGTTTCAGTTTCAGGTTTTTATTTCGACTCTTGAATCAAACACAAAATACAAGAAACATACACATCTTAATACGAGAACAGTGGAGGAACCTGAGCATGGATAAAAGCATTTCAGCTCCATTTTTAACAATGGATTTTGGATTTTGAAAACAATGGATTTTGTATTTTGAAAACAATGGATTTTGGATTTTGAAAACAATGGATTTGGGATTTTGAAAACAATAGATTTCGGATTTTGAAAACAATGGATTTTAACAAGCTCCATTTTTAACAATGGAAAAACATGATGAGACAGAAATAATGAAATATTGTGAAATAACAATCCTATAATGACAATAACGAGGAGGTAGCCATATAGAGAGGAGCACAAAGTTGCTTTAAATTAGACCCATCAAGCCTTTGAAAATGGTTGCGAACTTGTATGGTTGCTTCAGCCATATAATCAATCCTTTTTAAATGCTGAGCATCGAGCAAGGAAGCAGCACATTCCATTTTGCAAGTCTTTGGTATGACTCGGTCAGGGTTAGAAGCACCACCCTCCCACATGTAGAGTGGATGGTCTAACAATTACACCACCAAGTCTGCTGAAGAATACCAAAGAGGTACCAACTGAGTGCAAAGCAATCAGCACCCCGTGGTGCTCATCCTTAGGCTCAACCTCTAACCCTCTTATCCAGCCATGTTAATCAGCCAGTTCATCCATTCACCGAACGCAGTTGTTTTGCATCTCCCTCGGTGGCGATTGAGTTTCCTCCAGAAGCATGATCATTGGGTGCCTGATTGGAATCAGGTGCCTGAAAGACAACAGGCGATTGATAATGGACACGTCTGTGCCTTGCATCCTCGCTGCCAATTTTTGTGCCTCGTAATTGGCTGCAGAGAATTCCGAACCGTGTTTCTTCCCAAATCGTTGCAACTCTTGTATCTACACCAACACAGGCATGTAAACTAGTTGGCAACATTGCTTAAAATGCCTTCAACTGCAAGATCTGTCGATGTGCTTTTCAACCATCCACCGACAACCCGTGGAGGCGTGCATCGAATGACGTTCCACTTGCTGTCGTACGATATCCGGAGAGACTTTCGACATCACTGTCGAGAATTTCATCAACTGAAAAACCTGCTGAGAAATTATCCTGATAAGTAAATCACGTTGATTTCAAAAGCAAATCCATGGATGTGAAGGATGCCGCACCTCCTCGCAGCTTATTGATCAAAGTCAAACGATTTTACGAAGTCAGAGACGATGCATATGGTTGGACGACTTTTGGAAACCAAGAAGGGCTGAATGATTTCCATCAAATTCCCTTTTTTGTTTAGGCTGGAGCACATTGACTGGTACTGTACAACGCAATAAGACAGACAAACGTGTCTGGTGTCCCATGACAAGACCGGCTGGACATAGTAGTTCCTAGCAGGATCAGAGTGAACAGATATTGGTTGATTTGTAAAACAAGACACAACGGATGTTATGTGGTTCACACTTTCACCATTCTGCTCCTCTGACAGCATGGTACAGGTATGGCACACTTATGATTGAGCTACCTTGTCTGGGTTTGCTTCCTCACCCAACTTTCAACCATCATATTGATGTTTCACAAGACCTTAAATATCCCAGGGTGTCTTTCAGGAGGTCGAGTCAATGAGTTATCACCGGCACCCTGAGCAAATTATGAATTCCTACATAAATCACTTTCAGTTGAAAGTCAGCCCTGAACCACCCGGTTCATGAAGAGCTTGCGTGAAAAACCTTCCTCGGCGGATCCCGCGATGAATTGGACCGTTAATGAAGTATCATCGTCATCATAGACTTTGGTCATGCTGCTGCAATTAGTTCTCATAATGGACCTTTGAAATATTGATCTATGAGCAGGAGATACCCGGCGCTTCCTGGCTGGGTGAGCTTTTCCCCAGCGATGGTTTTGGGACGTGGTGGACATTGAATATTTCTGGAGTTATTGACCCCCTGGTGGTTACCTTTTGACTGTGGGCTGGCGGCAGCACTGCCTGACCCCCGCCCATCTCAATGTACATGTTATAGCGGCCTTTGGTGGCATCAAAATGGACATCAAGGTGAACCTCCGTTCGCTGAAAACCTGCCCAGATTATGAAGTACCTACAACCAAAATCTGTGGCCTCTCGATGCTACGGTTCGGCAGTTAAAGAATTACATACAAACACTTGAAAATGCCTTCGAAACCAACACAATTTCATGCACCCAGACAACTTTGAGGCAATTACTCCCCAAACTGAGCTATTGCTTCAATCCCCATCTATTCTTCAGCTTTGAAAAGGAATCCGTTCAAAATTCATATCCCACGTCAGATTCTCTAGACTAGAGCAATCTTTTCACGTCCACTCGAGGCACAGATAATATCGAGAACGCGTACTTCAGCCACGGCAATGAGCGATGTCAGGTTAGTATCTGAAAACAAATGATAAACAAAGGTGTGTTTGGAAAAAAAAGATCTTTCATCCCCAAAGCTGCTTGCTTTAACTGTGCTTTGCCGACGGCCATCCTGAGATGGGATTGCTGGTGCATGAGGTGAGTCTTAATTGGGAGCCCTTGATAGAAATCAAATTGATATCCAAGAGTAACTGTATCCCGAAGGCATTATTCGTCTTGGTAAAAGGTAATGCAGAGCAAGTTCAAACTTGGACGGGGGAGTCGAGGCTTTGGAGACGCTCACGGAATTACCACTTCCGGTTCAGAGGTCGCTGCATGTGTAGCTCGAATCTACAGCTGCTCCTTCCACCTCAATCAAAGTTACGATCTCTGAAGCGGATCAGTCATGTTTTTCTGTTGCAATTTGTCTCCCTGCGTATCGTTTGTGTCTTCATCGTACCTTGTTGTCGATATTGTTGAATTCATTTATTTTGAAGCCTCGGCCTACAGCCAGGAGCTAAATCGTCTCGGTTTTGAGGTTGTTTGTCATTCTGTTTCTTTTTTTTCCCCAAATTATTTTTTGTCCTTTCTGCCTCTCCAACAATATCCTATTACCCTCGCTAATAAAATCAAAAATAAAATAACTCAAAGGCGCAATTTAATTCTGCCCTCCACTTGTACTTCCTGTGCCTCTTTCTTTACCTCTCTCCTTTGTCAATAATCATCTTCATTGAAGAATACACTTCTTCCTTAAAAACTTTTTGAAAACATGAAAATGCTTCACTTTCCATTTTTCTCCGGCATGAGTGCCTCACTTGTTCTTCTTTATCATGAGATATTCTTCCTCTTATTCATAAGGTGGATTTTGCAAAACTTTCTGCCATCCATCCTCGGACCTCCAGTTCCTACAACATGACCTTTCTCCATGCCATCAAGCAAAATCCCTTCCACCCGTCCCATGATCCTTATCTCAGAATGTTAAACATGGGAATCTTGACAAGTCCAGTTTGCAGAGGTTGTTTGCGCACAGCAATCAAATCCCCTTCATGATTTTTTGCAGTCAAACCCCTCCATGTTAATACCCTTCCCACATCACCTGCATGTCCGCGTCTTTCCAACCCCACCCCTTCAACATGTCACCATCTTCAGCATCCTTCCACTTCAATTCATGTCCACACTTTCTGCATCCCCCCTCACCCTACCCTCTCCAAGATCCCCCTTCACACCACCCTGTCCAAGCTTCCCCTCACTGTCAGTGAACTGATCTTACACCTCGCAACCCCCAATAGTACCCCTCCACTCCCACCTCTTGTTTGTCTGTGTGTTGTAGCATCCTCCAAACAGTGACCTCTCTCTCTCTCTCTCTCTCTCTCTCTCTCTCTCTCTCTCTCTCTCTCTCTCTCTCTCTCTCTCTCTCTCTCTCTCTCTCTCTCTCTCTCTCTCTCTCTCTCTCTCTCTCTCTCTCTCTCTCTCTCTCTCTCAAACAACATGGACTAACTTTTAACCACTCATTGATCCTTGGAGAACGGTAACGATTCATTAAAATAACTAAACGCGGTAAGAGACCGTTTCACAAATCTGCGGAGGTATTCAAAAGTCCTTCGCCGCTGACGCACACACGTCAGTGAGCCACAGACGTGACGATACAAATACGTAAAGCCAATTTTGAAGACCCACTGATACTTTTATGTACCAACGGGACGACCCGTGAACCCGTTGGGTTCCTGTTGTGACAGCGGTTGATGAAAAAGAAAAAGACACAAAATTTTAATATTGTTGCGGCCACGGATACCGAGACACCAGCTTGTCACTCAGGGGGATTAATCCCCGGTTGTCCTCTGTAGAGCCGGACCTGGGGCCACGCTCACAATTAACGTTGCGGTACGGTGGGTTGTTTTAGAACCACGAATGCCACCCAGTCATCCACAAGTTCCAGTGTCCGCCGTCTAATTATTCTGTTTAACTAGAGGTCACGTGTTACCTGAGCAGGGAGCGCGCCCTCGGCAAAGCACCAATGTTATCTCGATTAGATTTTAATTAGGGCGGCTGAGCGTTTTAACCGCTGGTGCGTGCCGACGATTTTTGGTCAAATCTGTCGTAATTACCTCCCAGTCTATCGAGGTTCGGACAATGCCAGACTATTGGAAGGAAGGGACAAACACGGACAGGTTGGAAGTCGACAAATAATTTATTAATAATAAAATAAATAAATAAAAGAGCTTTTTATTTGCTGAGGTAAATAAATGAATTAATTTCAAAGCAAAATCAATCAAAATGCCAAGAAAGAGACAAAGAGCAGATGCTTATCGGTTGACTTACAGCTAAACACAGACAAGGGTACCCAACAGATCATTCGGGAGGGGAGGAATCGTCTCACTCACCAGAAAGTCGTCCGTAAAGTGAAAACGTCCTCAAATGTGTGCGTGCGTGTCACGTCCGTCACCAGAACCCAGCCTTGCCGTGCACCCTCTCGCGAACAGCCTTGAACGCCAGTCGATGACTGGGAGGGCACCGAGATCGTCTGTCGCGGGTTTATACCCTGATGCTGCGACACGGGCAGTTCCTCACACTTCACAAAACTGGTGACCTCCAGTGACCCACACAGTCCGTCAGTGACTGACCTGCACCTCACTTGTTGGTGACTGACCCATGCCTCACTCGCCGCCGGCGCTGCTCACACCCACACGCGCACCACACGCTTGCTTGCCCAAGCACTGGGAAGGATGAATTGTCTCATTGTTGGCACTGGTCAGACACCCACACGTGCACCACACACTCACTTTCTTCTCCTCTTTTGTGCGCTTACACCGGCTTCTTGCTCACTTCTCTTCTTCCTCCCTAGCTTTCTCTCTGCCCCGCTTTCTTTCACTTCTCTCGCCTCCGCTTTTCTTTTGCCTCAGAACGGACCTCCATTCGTTTTATATCTGCGGGCCGTCTCTGTGGGCGCAGTCCGCCCCAAGCTCACCCCACTTGCGCATGGTTACCATGACGACCTGTGCCCTCTCAAAAAAGGCGGGCGTCGGAGCTCGCGAAAGAATGTTGCTGAGCAAAAATAAGGGCGAGCTTCAGAGCTCGTGAAAGAAATGTGTAAACATGTCTGTCGTAAAGAAAAAAGCTTCCCATTAGAGAGGGGATCTATTCTTTACCCTTCTCAAAGCATCACATTTAAGATCCCATTAGACATGTGGATGGGGCTAATCTGAATATGCATTTCAGGAAATAACTGTCTGAGGACCTGGATGTGTGGATGCATTCAGCAGACCGGATTCTGAAGTCCGTAACAATATTATTTAGTGGTCAAACTTTAACTTGAAGAAAATTGAGCATTTACCTGAGGAGTCATTGTTCAGCCAACCGGTTTCTCGAGGTATATCAACACATTCTCCATGGTTTGTCCTTGCGCTTTATGGATCGTCATTCCAAAACTTCACTGAATTGGGAATTGATTTTTTAATAATGTTTTTCGTTGCCCGATTTGAACGAAACTTGATACTGCACACCGCAGGTGAATGGTAGTAAGGTGGCCCTCAAATTTTTGCACTATCGTGTACCGTTTCGGCTGTATTTCACAAACATATATATATATATATATATATATATATATATATATATATATATATATATATATATATATATATATATATATATATATATATATATATATATATATATATATATATATATATATATATACAAGATGCGAGTTTTAGTAATATACTAGATGACCCGTGAACCAGTTGGGTTCCCATTGTGACAACAGTTGATAAAAAATCATTTCAAGAAAAAAAAAAGATAGCTCCAGCAAACTATACCGCTGAGGTTGTTTGCATTGATCAAATACTCCCGAAGAGTCCTTGACTGAATTGGGAATTGATTTTTTTAATAATGTTTTTCGTTGTCCGATTTGAACAAAACTTGATACTGCACACCACAGGTAAATGGTGAGTAAGGTGGCCCTAAAATTTTTGCGCTATCGTATACCATTTTGGCTGTATTTCGGGAACATACATACATACATACAAGATGAGAGTTTTCGTAATATATAGATAGATGTCATTAAGTCTCATTTTGTTGTCAAATGTGACAATTTGGTTTGGGAGGTAGGGAGACAAAGAATGAAATATTTAAATATCTCAACTTTTCAATACTGTATTGCCACTCCACCACCAGAGCGTGGTCCTCCAAGACCGTTTCTTCTGGTTATTCAACCTCCCTTTGGATGCAGCTCTCCCTTCGTTCCAAATATATTCCATTTTGTGACATTGGTGTTTCTTCTTTTTCTTTTTTCTTTGTAATTTGTCCCATTTTTGCTTTGCTTTTCAAAAATCACTTCGAAAGATGAGAAAATGCATTTCTCTAAAACATTGATCATTGGACGAGAAGTTGGCAGCCTGCTTGTATGAAAGGCAATGAATCCATTGCGCGTGCGATTCATGATATTTGTGCTGAATCTGCTTGGATGTGAAAATGAAAGAAACGGAAAGACACACTTTGTTACGATTTACGATAGTCTACTGCACTGGTATGCAAGGAAGCCGCTGCTCGTGCAACGCTCAGAGTAGACAATTAGAGCCGAGACATGAACTTGTGAAAGAATCTCTGCATGACACAAAATTGGAAAGATGGCACAGAATGTAAATAATAAGTCAGGTTCACTTGTGACATCCTGGCATTTTAATGATGACAGTCGTGTTCAGTTTTGCACGAATAATTACGTGATTAAATATTTAAAAAGCTATGATTTCAGCCATTATAGGGTAAGGTGGTGGCCTCGTGTGTGGCAAGGACACTACATTGGCATCCCAGACATGGCAGATCAAACTGCAGTTGAAGGCAGCAGGATGAAGGATTTGAAATCGAACTTTCAGGAAATTGAGATATATTCTCAGGAAAATTTCCATGTTGCTGTCGGACTGTCAGTATATACCTATCTGACTCCTTTTGGCAGGCATGGAGAGGATAATGTGCCTGTCCTGCCTGGTCTTGTCCACATTACGTGTCAGTCCTCACATTGTCTTAATTTCGGTTTGGGATGAGAACTAAAATGCCAACTCTGTCGGACTACTAAATGTCAGATCAGTGCTTCATGGGCAGCACGCTCCACCACAAAGTGTGCTGTGGCTCAGCATGGATTGTAAGCAGGACATTCCATCTGCTAGCATTTGCTGGTGGACGATTGAAATCCACTATGTCTGTCACAAACAGTAGGTGAGTCATCGCCGACACCTTCGACACACACAAGGAAATTATACACAGGTGGGGGCTATTCAGCCGATCCAAGTTTCATCCGAGTCATGTCCTTCTCATACTCTCTTTTGGCTTGCCGAGTTAATTTATTAACTCATCTCTGTTTACTTCAACAGTGATATAAATCTAACTTCAATCCGGTTACTTTAAACTTAATAAATGCCTTCTGCTTCTCTTTAATAGAATTCCATATCTCTCTATTCAACTACCCTGGTCTCTTTCTGCTTCTAGTTTTACACCTCATTGGAATGTACTTACTTTGCACTCTACACATTTGATCCTTGAAGGTTTCCCATTTTTCTGATGCTGATTGTCCTGTTGTTAGCTTCTCCCAATCTAAATCACCCAACTCTCTCCTCCTATCCTCAAGGTTTTCCTTCCTGAAATCTAACAGCCTTACCCCACTAATCTGAACTCTAACCCTAAACAGAATCTTTGCACACACAATGTTGTGGTCACTTGCTCCCAAATGCTCCCCTACCTCCACCTCCTCCATCAAATTACAAATTCCTACCCATATCAGACCTGGCCTGCTGGTTCGTGAAAGACTTGGACCACAAGCGTTTCCCAACCAACCCCATGAGAAGGTGGAGTTACTGGGGCCAAAGTGGTATCGCAGAAATTCAATTGCTAACCCGAAAAAAGAAACTCACCAAAGAGGAATAATAATGCTGTGCAAGAGTTGATCACGGTCCCTCCATGGCCGAACACAGAACGAACTGGAAGGGCATTTGGTAGAGCGAATACCTCCACCACGCAATGCCTGATACACGAGAACATATCGGGCCCAATACATTTTTGAAATATCATGCTGTGCAGAACTGTATCGATTTGGGCCTGATCTCTCAATGGTGAAGAATCACTTAGAAATTAAATAATTCTCGTATCCAGATCCGGATTCGGATCTTCACCAAAATCGAATCAATTCGTTGTGGTCACACACCAAACCTGTCCACCAAGTTTCGTCTGAATCCGTCCACAACGTTTTGAGATTCCGTGCTATATATGAATTTAACCCAATCTATCTCTCAATGGTGAAGAATCACTTTTTAAAAATTTCAGCTTCACCACAATTAAATCAATTCTACCTTGTCGCACAGCCAACGGGTCCACCAAGTTTCGTCCGAATCCATCCACAACTTTTTTAGATATTGTGCTATATATCGTTTTTGACCCGATCTCTCAATGAAGACTGAAGAATCACTTAAAAAATTCAAGTAGTCGGATCCGGATCTTCACCAAAATCTAACCAGTTCGTCATTGTCACACACTGAACCTGTCCTCAAAATTTAATCTGGATCCGTCCACAACTTTTTGAGATATCCTGTACACAAACAAACAAACAAGCAGTCATAGACTGGTACTTCCGAAATCGTCAACTTGACCTCTGACCTTGTCTAATAAAAGCTGTCTGCAGAGAAGGTATCGACGCAAACCAGAAGTTTCTACAATGATTCTGTATCAAACCATCAAAAATCGTAACGTCGACCGAAGCAAAAATCTCCATTTCTCCACGCAATTATACCTTAACGGAACTCAACGACGCGTCTGCTCGAGCGCACTACATCATGGGACGACCCGTGACGCATCGAGTGAAATATTTTTTATGCAATCTTAAAACGTCTCCAAAACATCCGATTTTTACCAGAATTTCGACAACCGAGTTTTAAGCGTCCTAAGCGATCGCAAATACCGAAGACAAAATTAAAATCGAAGTTAAAACGAACTCGTAACGTCGAGCGAAGCAAAAATACTCCATTTCTCTACATTAATTTACGGAATTATGTTTGACCTCACTGTGACCTTGACCTTTGACCGATTTTGACCAAAATCTAATCAGCACTAGCCATCACCCTCCTGAATCAAGTGGTGTAATTTGACACTGGAAGCTTCTTCCGTTCTCGAGTTATCGTGCCTACAAACAAACAAACAAACAAACGGAAGTCATCAATATACTTACGAAATCTTTAGATTTCTTAAGTAACAAGAAAGACGTTGTGCAGCGCACGATACTTGCAAAATCTCAAAACCAAGGTTGACCATGAAAATAATTGGTGGTTGACCAGTAACCTGATATGCTAATCTTCTTCAAATTTCAAGTAAATCTGATTGAAAATTGAGGATTTTAGATTTTGCACTGAAGTTGTTGACCTTTGTTCTGTTTTGACCTTTTGGCCGATGCTGACCTCAAAATTATGGGTGGTTAAATTCAGTGGCATGATATGAAAACCCTGTTCAAATTTCAAGTAAATCAAATGAAAATTAATGATTTTAGACATTTGGCCTATGTTGACCTTTTGACTTTTAGACCTCAAAAATAAATGGGGGTTGAATTCAGTGACCTGATATGCAAATTCTGTTCAAATTTCAAGTAAATCAGATGAAAAATGAGGATTTTTTTTTATAAATTCCACTTCAGTTGTTGACCTTTGGCCTAATGTTGACCTTTTGGGCTATGTTGACATAAAAAAAATCATTGGTGGTTGAATTCAATGACTAAATATGCAAATCCTCTTGATATTCAAAGTCAATCGGATGAAAATTGTCAATTTTAGAAATTTGGCCTATGTTGACCTTTTTGGCGATGTTAAGCTCAAAAAATAATTGGTGGTTAAATTCGGTGACCTGATGTGCAAATCCTCTTAAAATTCAAGCCAATCGGACAAAAATTGAGGATTTTAGAAATTCCGCCTTAGTTGTTGACCTTTGACCTCTTGCTGACCTTTTGCCATCAAAATCAATGGGCTTCTTGCTTATGACCAAGTCGACCATTTGGTGAAGTTTGATGAAGATCGGTTTGAAATTGTGACCTGTAGGTTGTTGACAAACAGACAAACACACACAATCACTGACCAGACCGACCAATGTACGTACGTGCGAATCTTCAACTTCACAGCGAACAGACAGATGGATGAAAACATAAGGTAGAACAACGTTGTAGGTGGTTTTGAGTTTACACTCGAAACTTAATAGAAGCAGGTTGATCAGAACTGGTCTTTGCAGAAGTGACGTAAGAATTACACAAAATTACACAAATGTAACTGTTGTAATGGACACAAATGTTATGTACACACAAATGTAAATCAGAAATTGATCATTTTATTTTTACCTCTGAAACCGAAGGTGGACGAAGGGTATACAAAATAAAGCGCTAAATCTTCTTGAACTTAGTAACATAGTGTTTGTTGTCAGGCGGAGTGACGTTGCTGGACGTCTTTGTGCTGCGATAAGCAAGACTCGTGGAATTTATGATGCTCTAAGTGTCAATTTCATGGTTGGTATATAATCTGATCCGATGTACCAAACATACTCCATGTTACAGAGCGTTGGTTCAACCGAAGCAGTTTCTCGGTCTGGGGTCGTGTTCAGTGGTTTTCCGTCCCTCTCCCAGCAGTGCAGTTAAGTTTGGAATTTGTTCATGGTGCCTCCCTCTCGCCTACACTCTTCACAAAGGACACCGTGGAAGCTTTAACGTCTACTGATACTGACAGATGGATCGCCCACTTTAACATCCATTCGAGGGACGGCACACACATATCGATGAATCACCACCCTGCCTGTGGTACACTGGGATGACAGTTCATACATAGCTCTGTCTGGATTCAAACCCAGGCTAGACATCTTAGAAGTGAGTGTGGATACATCTCGGCCATCCTGCCAACCTCAGTATATAATACTGCATTTCTAATTCCATCAACAATATGCTAAAGCACAATTTATACTAACTATTAAATTTCCTTAAACGTCAGCCATCTCAATGAAATTCAGATGAACTCATGCGAAGGTCAAAAATCAGTGTTACCGATAAATCTTCCCTCTTTATTTGTTTAACATGGACTTCCGAATTGCAGATATATTGCAGTGAAAATATGTTGCAGTCTTTCGTTTAATTAAATATCGAACCGGACGAGAACATCAAATAAATCAGGAAAAAGTAATTGAGAGTGCCTCAAATTGGCAATAACGCAAACCTTTATCAAAGGCCATCAAACATGCCTTGCCCGACTTGGACGGAGAGCATCCCCCTCCTGACCACCAAATTGCGGTCGTGGTATTGGTGTAAGGATTGTGACTGATCACCATGCTGAAGCGCTTCTCTCCCTGCCCGACAAAATGAAGTCTCCCGAAAGAGCCGATGAACCTGGAGATATTGGGGAAAGTAATTAGGCAAACGGAAATAGTTCGTTTTCTCTGACTGTGACATTGCTTATCGATCACAGCCCTTTCTGTCATTGCATTTTTATCATTCTCCTAATTGTCTGTTATTTCATTTTGGTATCTTACACGTAGCGCGTTATCCCAGAGATTCAACATCCTCGGAGCCCCAGACATCATGGGATCTCAATTCGAGGATGTGCAAAGTGTGAGCTTCAAGGTTATTTGGGTTTTTGCTCGATTCACGATGTACCTGTGAGTAGCAATATTGAGAAATTGTTCAATCAATATTCATGATGAATATTCAGCTCGGAAAATTGTATTCTTCGAAGCATTGAACACAACTTCGGGATGATAACAAAACATAACAGAGAAAAGTGCAACGAACTGTGCGTTTCCCGTCGGGAGAGTTCAAGTCATAAGACACGAGGGCAGGTGCCGCCTGCTCTGCTTAGGAATGAGGTCTTACAGGCACCTGGTGGAGAGACTTTGCTAACACAGCACCTGGAAATGTGAACCATCCATGTAATCTTCCAGTCCATTTTCAATTTTTTGTCGATTTTCTCCTGGGTTCATTAACCGCAGCAGGTAAAAGATAATGATCATGATTGTTTTCTCCAAGTCTTTTTTTTTTGGGGGGGGGGTGGTCTGGGGGGAGGAAAAGGGTGGTGGAATTCGTTGAAAGAATTGCACTGTATTTCCAATCCCAGTCCTTATGTTTGGAATTCCACAGCAAATCACACTCCGCATAAGAACTGGCAAGATAGCCTTGAGGTATATGCACTCACCTCTGTGCTATCTAAGCCTGGGTTTGAATGGCAACTACTTACCCTCGCCAAAGGAGAGGGCATCGCACCTGGGCTCGTTTGTTTGTCTGTCTGTCTGTTTGTCCACACAGAACTTTCACGTTTTTCTCTGCAACTGCTTGATGGATTGAGACGAATTTTCTCACCATTGGTGCAACGACTCATGTAGAATGTATTAATAATAATTATGATGTCATAGATAACATAGTGTGGCAGCCATGTTGGAATAACGGAAAAACTTTGGAAATCTGTATCTCTGAAACTGCAAGGAAAAAAATTGAAACTTGGCACATAGCAAGTACTCCTCATGGGGAATGAGTGATTTTTTTTATGACATCATAGGTGCCTTCGTTGTGACGTCAAAATTGCAGATGGAGAATGCCACATCTGATGAGGATGAAAATTATTAAGGGTCATCTAAGCATAAAATAGTCCAAATGGAAATTTTATGACGTCATCAGTCACGTGATTCGGTGTATATATGTATGTGTATATATATATATATATATATACATATTGTTGCGAATTCGCGCCCGCCGGCGTGCGGACGGCCACGTAACTCGGATCGCGACACGTCACCCACCGGACAGACAATTCAGTCGTGACCCTCTCGGACCAATGCCGGGAGCTAGTCACGGGTGGGGGTTTAACCTCACCACGATCGTGCCAATTGCCCACCTGCGCAGGATAGGGTCGCTCGCCAAATTCGATCTACCTAAGTACCTGCGCGAATGGTTGACCGGGCGATCGCACCTTGCCGCAGGTCGACTCCGGACACGGGCCGCCCAAGTGGCCCGTTCCGTGCTAT